>NC_056739.1:1941799688-1941887188 GCF_019279795.1 Protopterus annectens | reverse complement strand
ACATCAACACAGCCGCACTCTCTCAGAGACTCACACACATTAACACAGTTGGCAGGGTCAGGAATAGACTTCCTAACTAGCTAGTTTGCCACAATACAGTAATATGCAGGTATCACATGTACTACAGGGGTTATCCAGATGATAAATGGGCAAAGGGTATGTGAAGGTGTCTGATATCAGACGGCATGCTTCAGTAGGCCAATGGGAGTTGTAGTGAGTGTGAATGAGGTCAAAATCATTATACTCCACACAGACACAGGGTGCCAGCACTAACATGCATGGGTGCATTGCTTCACATGTGTGTAGTGATTGACTGTGCCAGAAGGCTGTACAAGGCTAGGTGAAGGATATACCTTGGTATCAGGCCACATGACAATGGTCTGCAGTGTGGCTCAGGGGTGTAGTACCTGGATTGGCCCACACAGGTGGGTACTGTATTCACCATCCAGTCATCTGGGTTACTACTGTGGGTGGCCAGTGCTGTGCAGTGCTTGCCATGTATGTGTTCTACAGTCCATGATATGGACAGTGTCTGGGATGTGCACACATCCCACATGCATGTTCTGTGACATGTGGAACTGTACCTCGAGTGTCTGGGCCATGTTGTGTACACATATAGCTATCATCAGATGTGCCATTCCTGGCCTCATGTGGTAGGAACTGGAAATGGACACCAGGTTGACCCTGCACCTACATTTACAGCATGATACAGGTATTCCTTGGTGTCAGTGGCATCTGTCCATATAGGGCATGTGTTTAAGGCATGGTATGTCCTTTGTGGGTCACATTTGATGACACTACAGTTGTTGCGGGCGTCCAGTGGGGAACATAGTGAAGGCTCACTGTCTGCAATTATGTGCCTATTGTAGTGATGGGACAGGGTGCCATGCCATCTGTAGTCTATTGCAATCACACCATGGTTACTATCGGTGGGCAATATGCAGGGAACTACCAACAAAGCAGCTGTTGCCTAGCCAAGCGTGTTTGTGTATGAGACATGGGTTGAGAGTGTTCTCTGGGAAATACAAGGGTTGCCTAATTTGTTCGCCAGGCCATGATGTCATTTGTAGGGGTATGGATTGGCAACCCCAGCCTCTCTGCTGATTGACATCTGTTATCCTTGTAAGGTGGACATTGTGACATATAATAGTCCCACCATATAAGAAATTTGCAAAGCCCACTACACAATGAGTCCACTTGTTACACAGTCACAGGCACCTCCACACAGGATACGAAAGACAAACACAGACACACACTCTCTCATGCACACATACACTGAGTCACACAGTTGCCATGTCTGGGATGGGAACTCCTACCTAACTAGTACATCACACTACAGCATTACTCAGTTATAGCACAAGCCACTGAGATTACTGGGCTATTTTTTTCCCAAAGATGTATTTCAAGGTGAATGACATCAGTAGGCTTTCCAAAGAAGGGCAATGGAGGTTGTATTGACTGTGAATGGCCTCAAAAGCATTGCTCCCTACACAGACAAACATACACACATCCAAACTTGCTGTGTCTGGGAATAGAACGCCTACCAAACTAACATATCACACTACAGCATTACACTGTTATAGGATGCACCACAGAGATTATCGGGCTCCTCTTTCACCAAAGGTGTATTTCAAAGTGAATGACATCAGCAGGCTTGCCAAAGTAGGGCAATGGAGGTTGACTGTGAATGGCCTCAAAAGCATTGCTCCCTACACAGACAAACTAACACACACACCAACATCCACACCTGCCATGTCTGGGAATAAAACTCCAACCTAACTAGTTTATCACACTACAGCATTACACAGTTACAGGACACACCACAGAGATTACTGAGCTACCCCTTCCCCAAAGGTGTATTTCAAAGTGAATGACATCAGCAGGCCTGCAAAGAAGGGTACTGGAGGTTGTAGTAATTGTGAATGGCTGTAAAAGCATTACTCCTTACACAGACAAACTAACACACACACACACAAACACTCACACTTGCCATGCCTGGGAATAGAACTCCTAACTAGCTAGTTTATCACACTACAGCATTACACAGTTATAGGACGCACCACAGAGATTACTGAGCTACCCTTTCCCCAAAGGTGTATTCCAAAGTGAAGGACATCAGCAGGCTGGCCAAAGAAGGACACTGGAGGTTGTAGTGAATGTAAATGGACTCAAAACCATTGCTCCCTACACAAACACACACACACACAGACACACACACACACACACACACACACACACACACACACACACACACACACACACACACACACACACACACACACACACACCAACACACAGTTGCCATGTCTGGGATTATAACTCCTATCTAACTAGTACATCACCCTACAGCATTACACAGTTATAGGACACACCATGGAGATTACTGAGCTACTACATCCCCAAATGTCTATTTCAAAGTGAATGACATCAGCAGGCATGCCAAAGTATGGCATTTAAAATTGTAGTGAGTGTGACTAGCCTAAAAAGCACTGCTCTCTACACAGACACACACACACATACTTATCACATCTGGGATTAAAACTCCTACCTAACTAGCACATCATACTACAGCATTACACAGTTATAGGACACCCTATGGAGACTATTGGACTACTAAGTCCCCAAAGGTGTATTTCAAAGTGAATGACATCAGCAGGCATACCAAAGTAGGGCATTTGAAATTGTAGTGAGTGTGACTACCCTAAAAAAGCATTGCTCCCTACATAGACAAACACACACAGTTGCCATATCTGAGATTAGAACTCTTACCTAACTAGTACATCATACTACAGCATTACACAGTTATAGGATGTGCCATGGAGATTGGGCTACGATGTCCCCAAAGGTGTACTTCAAGGTGAAGACATCAGCAGGCTTACCATAGTAGGGGCAATCGGGAGGGCAGTGTGTGTGCATGGGCCATAACCCATTCATCTAGAGGCAGACACATCACACTCAGGCACACAAAGGTTTATATTCCACAGGTATGTGTATACAACTGCTAGATGACTACTGACTTGTACTGTGATGTTGCACAGTTAGCACTAGCACCCCATACTATAATGCGGTAAAGGGAAGATTTCCCTTACTGCAGTGTAGTGCAGTCTCGGAGTTGGTATATTTACAGAGCAGAGGGTGTGGGGGGTCCAGGGAGGCTTGCCACCCTGCCTACAACAGTTAGTTTTGGGTTTTTTATTTTAATCATATGTTTGATGTTTGAAACTTTGAACATTTAAATTTGATTATTTAATGTTCAAAGTTTTCAAACTTGGAACATATGATATAGACCCCGAGTTTCAGACTCCATATCCTTCAGAAAATGCAAACTAAAGCAAACTATTTTGTACTAGCAACTGTCTAAATTCATAACAGCAATATTTAAAAATTGTCCTACTTTTGGGCTTTTGTCGACAACAGTTTTGTCTTTTGTCTTTTCCCAGAGTTCTTAAATTAAAAGGTGGAATAGTATGGACTAAACCCATATGCAATACATACATACATACTCACATGCAGATGGGGCTCAGTGTTGTATAAATACTAATAAAGACTAGTTAACAAATACAAGCCCAACCATAAAGGTATTCATTCAGAAACCAGTACTGAGGGGAATACCGCTGATATTAAATAAGTGCTGGCCTTGACTGCAGTGTCCTTTTTATTGAGTTTTCCATGCATTTCACTGCATGTTTTGTGGTAAAGTTATTCATAACAGAAAGTAATTTGAATGCCAGTTCAAAAATGGGAATTTTGGTTTCTCCTACTAAAACACTCACTCCCAGAGCCCTTTGCTAATCGTTTCATGTAAATGTACTTTAAATTATTATACCAACCAGAGACTTCATCTATTAAAAAACATTCTCATTGTGAGCCAGTGGAAAAACAATGAGAGACAGAAACATATCTGTAACCTTGAATGGCATGCTCTTAACAGTCTGGAATAACTACCCCACAAAGCATCATTTATCACATCACTGTCTAAGAAAGTAAGTGGTTAGTGCATCCCCCTACCAAATGGAGGAAGGGAAAAACTGAATTATTTGCAGATTTAAGAAAACATTTATCTCAACACAACAGTGTTTAACAATAATAAATGACTTCTGCAAAAATCTATCCATCTTTTGCTTAGTCACTAAACCCTGGGCTACAGAATTAGGTGTAAACAGTGTGTGACAACAAGTGATTATGTAATAGGGTACATTAAAGTTATAAAGCAGGATGGTAAAACACAGCATACAGTGACAGATGTCAGAAAAACTCAGTTACTTCATTTTAAGAAACTGTGTCACCTAGGGACAATGCGTCAGAAAATGTAACAGGCAAGGACAGCTCATTTCACGTTTGATATCACTCCATCCTTCTAACAATTACTTTTGACACTAAATCATTTTGGCACATTTTGTTCTTTACTCTCTATTCATCCATTTGTATTTTGCTAATGTGTGCTATATACTAACTTACAGACTGTGCCAAAGAAGCCGCAGACTACTGCAGTACACATTATTCCTGATGTCCCTTAAAACTTCCAATTATTCCCTGAGGTAAGGACCCTGCAATGTTGAAAGAGCATGGGATGTGCTCGCTTGTAAGATAAACAGCAAAAGGGAACATTGGTAGTATCTGAGAACCCTATGTCATGAGGAAAATAAAGATGAATAAGTATGGGATAGGTAGAAAAGAGTGATATGGGAAGTATGAAAAGGCAAAAGAAAGAAAAAATATTAATGGTACTAAACAGCCAGTGATGGTTAGACACTGAACAAGACGGTAGGATAAAAATGTTGAGTATGTATGTCAGAAAAGCTAGTAATGGTAATTTGAAAACTGGACACGTGGATTAGTAAGCTGAAAGGGTAAGGAGGAGAATGTGATGGATGATTATAATGTATACAAAAGAGGCAGAATGAGAACAAGAAAACAGTGTAAATAAAAATCTGAATGTCAGTTTAGTGATGGACAGCTCAGTGAGCACCTGGCTGAACTGATTATCACTAGAATTCCCCATGATGCATTTAGAAATGATCTTTGCAATAAACCAACAGAACATAAAGTTAGGACAGCGAGCTCTGAGCAGTTACAGTACTTCTCTTTATCCCAAGTTAACAGTATACATGTTGTGACAAGAGGAAGGAAATGCTAAAAATATAACAAACCATAAACCAGGTCACTGCCCTGCAAACAATTCTATATGATCTCCATATGGTAAAAACAGGCACTAGGCAAAATACTGTAAATGATTAAACAATAGAGGAGATCTGTAAGCCAAGACCACAGCAGTAAATGTCAACCATCAGGAGAGAAGGTCCAAACAAATATTAACTTTAAACCAAGGCACAGGAAAAATGGAAGTTACATATTGATGTTGTGTCCAGGGTTAAGCCAACTGAGGATAAACGATTACCAAAGGCACATTTTATTCATTTATGACTAGTACACAGTACAGACATAGTGCTGATTTAAAACCAAGCTGATATAAAGCAGCCATGGCCTTTGGCATTCAACCACCTCATTTACCAGGTGATGGGTTAAAACTTACCCTGAAAACTGATTCAGGGTTTTAAGGAAATGCACTTTGACTATGCAAATTTCAGGAAATGTAATGGCTCTTCAGCACCTGGCCTGAAGTACCTAGTGTAATAGTATACATGTATGAAGTTATTCCATGCCAGTACAAGAATTGTTGATGGATGGATGTTAAGTTTTATTTTATGGCTATACTGGAACCAGCTATAACTAGTCTTCCCACAAGTAAGCTGTTACACCTCATAACCATTAATGTAAAAAACAAGCTGCCTGCTCACATAAAGTTAATGGTGCGACTGCAGAGACAAAGAAATGTGCGTCAGTCAAGGGTATATCTGACCTACAGGAGATGTACCCAAATCAGTTTGACAAAAATGACAACTTCAGTGGGGTAGATAAGTTCATCCTGAGGCCGGATACAAATCTGTTTATTGAACCACCATGAAACACCCCATACATCAAGGACAAACTACAGTTTGAACTAAATAAATTCATGGAACTTGATGTTTTATGAAAGAATGATTGGTGTTCCAGTCTTGTATTTAACACTAAAAAGGATGGTTCCCTATGCATATGCCTAGATCCTCAGTGACTAATAATGTTGGCATAAAGAGATGTCATCAAAAGATTCCAGTTGTTGAAGAGATTAACCTTAAGTTTGTAAATGCAGAGGTGCTTAGCAAGGTTGATGCAAAAGAAGGTTACTTGTCAAAATGCCACAGCAAAGAATCACACATTCCGACAAGGTTTGTTACTCCATTAGGATGTCTGCAAATGTGTTTGAGTGTGTTCTAAAACATTTTTCAGTCCAAGAGAGGCCAAGTCCTTTATGGTCTCTATAGTTTAGTCAGCATAGCTCATGACGCATCTGCCAACAGAAAATATGAAGATCGTGACAGAAATCTGATCAGTCTGTTGGACAGAGTTATCAGAACAACACTAATCTTTAATATTAACAGATGCAAAATAAAGCACACAAGCATTTCATTCTTTGGAAACTGGAATGCAAGAAATGGTATTAATCTTCACCAGTGTAAAGGCAGAGGCATGCAGAAAATGTCAACTTCTCAAAGCAATGATGATCTGCATTGAGTCAAGGGAATGCTGAACTATTTATCTTTTTATATAACACAGCTTTCCAAGAAAGCAAATACGTTTTAAGTGGTCTATTAAACATTGATTACTCTGGCTATGGGACCCTGACCACATTAATGTTTGATAAACTAAAGTCATGGGACCCTGTAGATGCATGTTTAAAGTACTATGATCAAAGACAGGTCTTCAGGAGGTAGGTGTGTCACTGAAAATCTCTAATGCAGCCTTGTAAGAAAAAAAGGCCTACTGCATTTTGTTCTAAAACACTCACTCTCAGTCAAGTACTGAAATATGGAACAGGAAATTATTGCCTTTCTGTATGGAATGCAATACTATTACAAATACTTATATGGCAAGTCAATCACTCTAGTTAGAAATCTCAAACCATTGTTTACTATTTGTCTAAAATCCCTGCATAGCACACCGGTCAGACTACATAACATAGTTCTCAAACTGAGAAGGTATAAAACCAAGGTATGAATTATCAAGGAAGGTCACAGATGGCCCTAGCTGTCCTGCTAGGATTTCTGAATGCTAATGATAAGGAAATGAATTCTGATACTGCTTCTGTGGTCATGACTAAAGCACTTGCTTCAGTCCTTTGTGTTTGGTCTAAGTTTCGGCAGGCGGTTTACTACACTTTTTAAAAGCCCTTTACTTTCTTCTTTCTTTTCATCTCCTCACAAATGAGAGGTGTGGAGGACCTTGTTAGAAGAAAAGGGAAAAGCATGTGGAATTGGTGAGTAGTACTGGACACTAGATGAACCAGCTCTGCTCTGAGATATTCTTGTAAGGACCACTACAAAACATTGTTACATTTGGACAAAGCTCCAAGTGGATGTGTCATAAGGCCAAAACCCCAGCTCGATAAATAATTAAATAAATAAATAAAGCCCTTTTTGAAGGGAGGTAAGGTTCCTGGCAAGTATCACCCATGATCATACCTCTCTCACATCTGCGGAAAGGAGTATAAGGTTAAAAAAAACGAATCCCTAACAGCATTATAATGAATACATTACTGGCAGCGATACTGTATGGGAAATAGAAAGGGGCATGTTACATCTTGTGCTTTCATGATCAATGAGTTGAACTGCACGTATTTTACTCTTGACCAGAGTAAAGGAAACCATTATAATGAGATGAATGTCTACAGCTAGGTGTTTTATGTCCATAAAAATGCAGTAAAATAAATTAAACGTGTGCAGGAGTTGTTAAGTGCTGCAATCTGCAATATGCAGTTTCTTTCCACTACTGATGGGTTTTGTTATTGTAAATGCCTGCTGTTTGCTTGCTTTTCACACTGACACATTGAACTGAGTTTACTGCAAATCTGCTTGAATTTGTACACCAGCTGGATGTTCTGCTTTTGGATTATTTAACAGCCAGTGGTAGTATATATCTGTTTTCAAAGAACACCTTCACCTTTACAGTGGCTGGTCCTGGCTGACTACCAGCCTCATATATAGACTAATAATATGAGATTAATAATTAAGTGCCACACCTCTCCTCAAAAGTCATTGTTGTGTCAGACACCCTAGCTCCATCTGTTTTCAGGGTGCATTTTTGCTACCTGATTGAACATTCCATTTGCCCTCTATTGCCTATGCCTTCCTACCAATATCAGGAAGCATACCTCTCAACTTTCGCTGATTTTGGTATAGATTTTTGCTCCCTACTTGTAATATTCCTGATTTTCTGGTAAATCACTGAAGAATACAGTTAATATTACCAGACATCAGGGTTTCATACTTCGTTTTCTTCAGAAAATGCATGTTGATGGCAAAATGTGTTGATGTGAAGTTGTTAAATCTCGCCGTTTATTCTCACTGATGGGTTCGGAGCCGACACGGCCGATAGCAAGCTCAAGGTTTGCCAGTAGCTCGAGACCAGCCCCTTATCCCACAATGCACTGCTGGAATTACCTCAGATCTAGTTTGCCGCAGCAAGAGAGATCTCGGTGATCCAGCTAGCTCGGACCATTTTAGAAACAAATTAACAGCAAGTCTTTAAAAAGTTTTCTTTTTGTTATATATATATATATATATATATATATATATATATATATATATATATATATATATATATATCTAGTGTGTGTTAGTTCTATTATTTCATACCGTTCTTTACCCCACCCATTCCTATCAAAAAAATCCCAGATGTTCCACCCAATCTAAGGGAACAAGCAATTGTAGAGGTCCACAGATTGCTAGAAAAAAAGAGTCATCCAACCACTCCCAGCAGACCAAGTCAGATTCGGGACTTACTCAAGATTCTTTTTGGTACCAAAGAAAACAGGGGGACCTCAACAGACTCAACAACTTTGTAAAGAAAGAAAAGTTCCAAATGGTCATGTTTCAGTCCATTCTTCCCTTTCTAGGGAAAGGCGGTTGGATGTGCTCCATAGATCTCAAGGACGCGTACTATCACATAAAGATGGACAGATGCTCCAGAGATCATCTGCGCTTCCGGCAGGGAGCCAATCATTACCAGTTTTGAGCCCTACCCTTTGGTCTCACTTCAGCCCCCAGAGTGTTCACACAATGTATGGCAGTGGTCACGGCTCACCTGAGGATTCCAGGTCTTTCCATACTTAGACGATTGGCTCCTCACCGCTACCACCAGGCATCAATTCACTCAGGCAACGCATTACACTCTGACACTCTGCCATCAATTAAGCATTACGATCAACTTCGATAAGTCTGCCTTATCGCCATCTCAGCATACCGTTTTTATAGGAGCAGAGTTAGATACCTCAACCACCACTCTACGTCTCCCTGTTGAAAGAGTCTCTCTTCTCCACCAAAATGTCAGCTCACTGGCATCAAAGAACAAAGCTACAGCAGCGGAGGTATTGAAAGTACTAGGTTTGATGGCAGCAGCAATCCTGGCTATACCACTCGCATCAAGAATCACATATGCACATCAATGTTCTAGAGCTGAGAGCGGTACTTCTAGCATTGCAGTAATTTCAGGACTCTCTCCCTCTACGGACTATTGCAATTCAGACCGACAACATGTCAGTAGTCTGGTACTTGAACAAGCAAGGCGGAACCAAGTCTTACCCCCTTTGTCGAGAAGCCCTCAGGGTTTGGCAATGGGCTGTGTTGTCCCAGCATTTTCTGTTAGCAATGCACATCCCGAGGAAATCCAACATCATAGCGGACAAGCTAGCAGGGCAATATTACTCCCTCATGAGTGGTCTCTCAAACAACAGGTTGCGGAGTTGATTTTCCACAAATGGGGCCAGCCTTGCTGCGACCTTTTTGCCAGCCACTTCAATTCAAAATGCAGAAGCCACTTTGCCCTGATACCACCTCCGGGTCATCCTCCGAGAGATGCACTGTTACATGATTGGCCCCCGGGTCTCCTTTATGCATTTCCACCCTTCCCATTAATACCCAGATTTTTACAGAAAGCAAAATCACTGGAAAGGAAGGTTATACTCATAGCCCCCTACTGGCCTCGACATATTTGGTTTCCGTTTCTCCACCATCATCTGTTGGAGGATCCATGGATCCTGGACCCAGTTCCGGACCTTCTGATGCACCTGTCAGGGGACCTTCATCCTTCTCTGCAGTCCCTGAAACTGACTGCTTGGCTAATCTACTTCCCCTAATTGCTAGGCTTCATTCAATTTCAGAAGATACAAGCCAGATTCTCTTGTCTTCTCACAAGTCATCTACCAGGAAACTATATGGCAGTAAATGGAAAAGGTTCTCAATTTGGGCCAACGCGCAGAACATTGACCCTTTTCAAGCTCCGCTATCTTCCATTTTTGAATTTTTGACGACATTTTTTAAGGAAGGGGCTGCAGCTGCTACAGTTCAAGTTCAGTTAGCTGCCATCTCACATTTTCACCTTGGTCTTGATGGCTCAAATATTATGAGCCATAAATTATCCAAAACCTTCCTTAAAGGCATTCTTCATATGAGACCTCCGATCAAAATTCCCTTTTCTCCCTGGAATTTAAACCTTATGCTGTCTCAACTTATTCTTCCTCCATTTGAACCAGTTTTTCTCATGCTTTAAAATTCTTATCTTGGAAAACAATTTTTCTTGTGGCCATTACGTCTGCCCGCAGAGTGTCAGAACTTCAAGCATTATCCATCAGACCACCCTACATGATCTTCCATGGTGATAGAGTATCTCTCAGAACAAACCCCTCATTTTTACCTAAAGTCTGTTCTGAGTCAAACATCAATCAGGTCATTGAACTACCAGTGTTCTTCCCCAACCACTCTAATAAATTGGAATATATGCTGCACAAACTTGATGTTCACAGGCAGCTCAGATTTTATCTTGACAGAACTAAGGATATAAGGAAATCAGATCAACTTTTTGTATCCTTTTCAGAAGCAAGAAAAGGCAATCCAGTGGCTAAAACAATCTTATCTAAATGGTTATCCTATTGTATATCCTTTGTGTATGAAAATGTGAACCTGCCTTTAATGCACAAACCAAAAGCTCATTCTACCAGAGCTGTCTCTACCTCTTCTGCTTTTCAAGCTAAATTGCCCCTTGATGATATTTGCACTGCAGCCACATGGTCTAAGCCTCATACCTTTATCACACATTACAAAGTAGATAAGGCTTCCAGGGACAAGTCTTCCTTTGGTTCCACGGTACTGAAAAACCTACTTGCATGAGCCACCCAAGATTGAGGGTGCTAGGGACGCTACCCATCAGTAAGAATAAATGGTGAGATTTAACAACTTCACATATAGAAGCTATGTACTTACCATAACATTCCATGTGAGTTGTATATCTCACCTTTATTCTCATGTCCCTCCCTCCCTCCTTCCCCCTCCTGGCTGACTGTTGTCTTAGAGGCTAGTGCCATCCTGGTTATTCAATACTTCTTCTTTCCCTTTGGGAACTGTTCTTCGTAGATATATATAAGAGAGTATGTATAGGTTGTATATATGTGTATAGACTATTATTCGCAGCAAACAAGATCTGAGGTAATTCCAGCAGTGCATTGTGGGATAAGGGGCTGGTCTCAAGCTACTGGCAGACCTTGAGCTTGATATCGGCTGTGTCGGAGTCGAGGATCGGCTCCAAACCCATCAGTGAGAATAAAGGCAAGATAAGCAACTCCCATGGAACATTATGGTAAGTACATAACTTCTGTTTCTATTACTTTTTTATGTGACTTAGAGCAATAATTAGAAATTGTCTCCAGCATTATTTTTGGATTTGTCCTTAATTGATGAACAAAGGAACTAAAAGTTATATCAAGAAGTTACAACTGAAGAAAGCTAGAGCAGTAAGGTAATTCATGAAACATGAGGAAGAAACTATGATGATCTAGAATAAACTTAAAATTCTGTCTGAAACAGTATTCTAGAATACACCCATATAATGTCACAATGCAGGCTGAAGCACACTGCTTGAAACCAGCAGAGGTGTTTAGGTCATGGTTCAACAAATATTTTATCCAGGGATGCTACTTCAAACAGAGCTGTGTTTAACATTCTCTACAAATAAGCATCATTATGCCTTTGTTCCTGTAAATACACTTCCATTTCTTACAAGCCTCCCTCATAAGCTGGAATGCTCGTTGTAACCATATGACTTCTTCTCAAAATTTGTAGTTTAAAATAATTTCTTGATCCTTACTAAAAAACATACAGGGCAGCTCTTTATGTTCTGTTACTGAAGAATACTGGACAAAAGTATATCAGTGAATATCTGCCTGTTGACCATTCAAGCACAGCAATTTTGACCCATGGAACTGAAAAAAAAAGAGTGACTAGAGGAATATGTACTTATTTTGAGATTGCAGCACGTTGGAATAATCTTCCTAAATGCAATATACAGCAATCTCGCAATCAATATATATATATATATATATATATATATATATATATATATATATATATATGTGTGTGTGTGTGTGTGTGTGTGTGTGTGTGTGTAGATATGTGTGTGTGTGTGTATATATATATATATGTGTGTGTATATATATGTGTGTGTGTGTATATATATATATATATATATATATATATATATATATATATATATAGGTCTACTTTGTTTCACTGAAAACTCATTTCACTGAATTTCAAAACACTCACACCAAATCGCTGAAAGTTTATATCACTGAAAACTCATTTCACTGAATAAAATTTCATTGAATGTAAGTACTATTGGGCAAATAAAATGTATATGCCCTTTTCCCCACTGTAGTGCAATCCTGGAGTTAGTATATATAGTTGGGAGGATGGGGGTGTAGCTCCCCATGTACTTAGCTTTTATATTTATGAACCTCATTTCACTGAAAGCTAACAATATAAAACCAAAAGTAGTGGGGGGATATGCCCCCCACCCCCCCTAACTATATATACTAACTCCAGGCTCACACTACTGTGGAGAAAAGGGCATATACGTTTTATTTACCTAACAGTACTTACATTCAATGAAATGTTTTTCAGTGAAATGAGTTTTCAGTGAATGAAAGGCCCATCTATGTATATATATATATATATATATATATATATATATATATATATATATATATATATAAGTATATGTAGCAGCAGGGATGTGGGGGTTCACAGCAACAAAGCTCCCACACACAAATGCTTAAAAAGTACAACAGAGAGTTTTGGCATTAAGTGTTATTGTGACTGGCTAGCAGATTATTTCTTGATATGCCTTCATTTTATATAGCACCGTGATGTTAAATATTACAGTTTTAAGTCTGCTTAGCTGAACTCTTTTGGCCACTCTGAAATTATGTGGTAAGAGTGAGGCATATGTAGTACATATTACACACAAGCAATGCAAACTAAGCATTAAAAATTCAAAAACAGCAATACTCTAGGTCTACTGCCTGCTATGTGCATAGCAGCTCTTCTTCTGAATAATTTGCATGCAAGGAAGACATAAAATAATTAGATGAAACAAGATGTGATCACCACATTAGTATTAATGTGTGATCCTAACAAGGAAATGAGAAAAATGATTACCTGCACCAAAGCTCCAATTTTATATCTGTGGCTTCTGTCCTGCCCCATTTCAGCCCAAAGAAACTGATTGATTAAATGTTTTATGCAGCTACTATACAGGTGACATTAAATGGCAGAAAAGGCTCAACCACAATACGGCTGTAATTCACCATTTACAATGAACAAATCATAATTTATGACTTTCTTTAATCAGTTCTGAGAATGATGAATGTTTTCTATTACTGTGAACACTTTAAAGAGACTTGTGATCAGCTGTAATTTATCAGATTTTAAAACTGATTTACATTACACATGTACATCTTCTTGGTCAGAAGAGTTTTATATTGTATGTCTCTTAGTCAAAATGTATTTCTGCTTCTTTTCTTTTACAGAAATCCACATAAACATATATCCTCATGGCAGACAAAAGCAGTGGGGGTGACTCTGTCTATATCCCTACATACTAGAGGGGACACATTTCCTACCTCATCAATCGGCTGCCCTACAGATCACTGATTTACTGAGGAACACATTCACAAAGTATAGCTCAGGGAAGTTAAACTCCCCGATCACGTTTCCCATAGGAAATCATTATCAGTGTGGTTTCTATGTGTGAGCCAGTAATGATTCTACTGAGATTTCTCACTTCATGTTTCTTCAACCATGGAGTTGGTATACATAAGCTCAGGGGTGTGGGGTGCTGCTCCCCACATGGAAGGTGCATACATGCTGTCAATGCTTACATTTAATTTCTTCATGGGAATGATTTATCAAGCAGTTACTTCATGAGTTGTTTCTTCAGTGATTTGTAACTGAAGCACTACTGATATAATCTATTTTTCTGCCATCATAAGAAATACTTTATTTCTGTCCCATGGTGTCACAAACTGTCAGTTTTTCACACTATAAGAAATGGATGTTCCAGTCATCATCCCTCTTTAATGAAAAAAAGCCTTTATTGCCCTTGAACTGTCCCACCTTGTACATTTACACCATATCTTCTTGCTCTCCTACTCTGTTTTTTATGTATTTTCTCACTTGCATACTTTGCTTTTCTTTCCTTCTTTCTTCTTTAAGACTACAGTTAAGGTCTCATGACTTGCCTATAAATATGGCTTCTGGTGATGGTGACATGTCGTTGCTGTTGTCCCCCTCTGAAAAATCTGTTTTGTCTATATCCTCATGCAGGAAACAGACTAATACAGACTGTGACAGCTTAATGCACAGGATGAATGAGATGCATCCTGTTCAGATGGGTGCCATGCCCTTGGTCCCCACTTCCATACACTACCTGACTGATTAAGTAACTTATTTTTATTTTTAATTTACTTATTTGAATTATTGTTTAAATTAACTGGCCCAAAAGTCCTCTTCAGCTTGGAACACAGCCACTTGCAAAACACCACAAAAAGTCAGACAAAATTTATGAGTCACATTAACCAGCCCCAAATATTCACCCGCATTTGTAAAACAGCATTATATATGGTGTAATATGCAAAGCAGGTACAATTAAATTTCTCACAGTAAAGACTCGAGTAAGAAAACAATGGCTATATTATCAGGGAAAGTTATGGATATACAATAAATGTTATTTATGGCCAAAAACCAGGTTGTCCATGACTTGCTGCAAACCTGTAAATCAAAAGGCTAAAGGGAAGCAGACAGGTAGTGGTTGGGATCTTCTCACACTATTTTGTGACTGGCCCAGGAAGGCATTCAGATTCAGCAAGATAAAGGCTGTAAGGTTATGTATGCCATACTGCTCTGACCATCGCGACAGCGGGCAGTGCAACAGCAGCCACGGATAAGTGCCGCATAAGAATGAGAGGCGTCACTAACAAAGTGCCATGGCAGTAGCATACATTACAAAATAAGGATATACAATTAAGTATTTGTAATCTGCATGATCCTATCAACTGGGCCTTCACACATGCTTCTCAACTTCCATTCTCAAGAATTCTTGACAAAGCAAGGGAGGAAGATGGTGGGGGGAGCAGAGGGTTGAACTGAGGAAAAAAATTGAAACTTTGCTCTTGTCGCCTCGGACAGTGTGTGGGTAACAGGTATTGGTCTAGATTGCAGTTTTATGAAGAATAATTAGATTTGCTCTCAAAATACCAGTTGTTTAATAGCTGTAGTCTTCAGTGATTTGGCAGGAGGCTGCTGGTTTTCTGAGGAGCAGGAGACTTTTGACTATAGCTAGTGCACAAGACTGTAATGCTGATGCATTTGATGAAAGCTGTATTATAAATTGGAGCATGTCATTGTTTTTTTTAATAAATTAAAAGTATTTTAAATTATCACAGACTGATAGCTGGTATAATAAAAGCCATAGTCTAAAACTGAATGCCAAGAAATGTACAATACTATCCTTCTGTGGGCAAGAAGTCCTTTGTAACCATCACATTTACAACACATCCCTGAAAAATGGGTTGGGAGCTGGTATAATGGTTAAGGTGCTTACCTTACAAACAGAAGGTACAGGGTATGATTCTTGCCTTTAAAAGGGAACTTGGCTAGGCTTAAAAAAATGGCCCACGAGGACAGCTAGAACTTACTTACGTAAGTAATTATGGACCTGGGAACCTGTTTAGATAATGAATTGTCCTTTGACCACCACATATCCACCATTGTAAGAACGTGCTTTTTCATTGCACAACTGACTACTACGTGCATGGCATACAGGTCCAGGGATGTGATCATTCCACTGTATTCCTCACTCATCAGACTGATTGTATGTTGCTCACTTCAGTAAGTAGTGGTACAACAATTTGTCAAAACTTCAACACCTATAATGCCTTCTTACTATGAAAATCACAGGCTTAAATCATGAAAACACATCTTCAAAGACAGTCTGAAAGCCTTTCTCCTCTTTCTGGTGCCATACAGACTGCTGAGCGGCAATCTCTGCCTCATGCGCACAGCCTCAACAGATCCTATCTTGTCAGATAAACAGAACATGTTGGATAGATAGATATGTATCACAGAGAATACCACTTTTTGGAATAGTTTTCCTTTGGCATTGTAGACATCATGAGTGTTCAGAGAATCTTATATACCAACACAAAGAATAAAAAGGGATTTGATGGCAGCTTTGGCTGCAATGGGCAAAAGCAAATTTCTGAAAATTATGGTAAGGAAATGGGTAATCGGGTGCCAGGTTTTATGTACCTGATGGTGGCTAACTTAGAAAAGGACCCCAGGGGCTGTCAGTGCTAACATATTTCTTGACAAAGATGGGCAGAAATACAAAGGGGCACATTGTGGCTACGGTATGATCAGAGATTCTGCAAACTGAAAGCACTGGATTCTATGTTGTGATGAGACATGAAGCATGCGAATTCATGGCTTAGCACCATGGACAAACCACAGCACCCACGGGTCAGACAACAAAAAGGGAGCCAAGTAATCAGGAGTTATGCAGGTAGATGCATGAGCCCATCACTGCAGAGCATGGAGGGAGGAGTGCAGGGATTCAATGACAGATATGTAAAGTTAGGAGTACCTCCTCTCCAGGATAAGGAGGGGGCCCAGCCAAGGTCATAACCTTCCTGGGATTGAAGACTGACATGAACTCTTATAGTTCAGCTACCAGGTGACAAGCTGTCAAAGTTATGGACAAGGATTCTGGCACTAGCGGAATATTGAAAGCAAGAGTCTGACAGGTCCTGGTGCTCTTGGACTTGCTTAACTCCACCTGCTGGGTAGATGCCCCTGGTGATACTTTCAAAAGAACAATATCTCGAATGCTCAAGGGAATCAAACAAAAGTGCCACTGGTTGAGGATTATGCATGAGATGAAGTTTGATATTGGAATATGGTTAATGTTTTTAAGGGACTTCAACAGCTTTGCTTTTAGGCAGGAGGAATGGTTCATCGATGGGCATGGGGATGTTCCTAAATGGGAAGTAGTTTATGGTTTATATCCCCCTTGCCAGTAGAGTGGGGTGGAAGTGAAGAGAGACATTACATTTTTAGAGATAATGCCCATTTGAGCTGCCCTGTAATCTGGAGAGGAGTTGGTAAACTGTGGCATTAGGTTCCATTCCAACATACTTCAAGATGATCTCACAGCAACAAATGCCTGATGCCAAAGTCATGGCCTTAAGTTAAATGCAAAAAAATGTATTATCATACTATTCGGCATAAACACAACCCCTACTGATTACCACATTAATGGCAACCCACTAAGCACACAATCTGTGTTGAGAGACCTGGGCACACAAGTTGACAGCAATCTCACATTTGACCATAATGTAGCGACAGTGGTTAGAAAAGCCTTTTACTTGGTTCATCTCATAAGTAAAGGGATTGCATCCAGAAAAAAAGGAGGCCATTATCTATCAGTACTCCTCCCTCATTAGGCCAATAATTGAGTACAATGCCCCATTTGGTATGTACCTCTCCAGACACCTGCATCATCTGGAAAGGCCACAGAAATATCTCACAAGGAGAATCCATGGCCTCTAAAACATGTCCTTTGTGGCAAGCTCAAATCACTGAATCATACAGACTGCTTAGAGGAGATCTGTGTCTCACTTACAAGGCAATCTCAGACCCTGCTCTACTAGAGAGATGCTCCATATCCATAAGTCTAACTCCTCGCATAGTACACAATAAAAAGGCTTAAATATAATATGTGACATTAACAAAACCTGCTAGAAAGACAGACTTGTCTCTCAGAGGCTGCCCCATCTCTGGAATAGACTCCCAATACACGTCAAACAAAGTACGTCGCTGCCCCTCTACAAGCATAACCTTGATGAGTGGATTGGTAACCACAAATTTGTCCCAGTGATTCCACCTGTCTACCTCACTGACAGGGGTGACAGGTGTTGATCAGGGTTTTTGTTTGAGGATAAACTCTTGGCTAGGCTTGTAAGGGCCCCAGAGTCATTAGCCTACTAATCTCCCAAGATCCTATGATCCTATGAACAATGAGGTAGTGGGAGCAGCCCTAACCATCAGATACACCAAAGCACACAGGGTGGGCTGCTGTTGCCTCCTTATCCTTCATTGCCTTCTTGCATAAGTCACACCTTCCCACTGAGGATTAGAAAGATCATATGGGTGAAGTGACAGCAGACATGTCATGTCACTGGAACTGGGTTTGGGACAACAGTGCCAAGTCGAGCAAACCAGTAACAGGGAACTCTTGCTAGGTTTGTTAGACCAGGGATATTGGACGTTAGGTGGCTGGGTGTCACTGGGAAACTAGTTGCCTTGGGCTTCCAAACAGGATTGGTAGAAAGCAAGGAACAGAGTATCTATGAAGGCAGCAGGATTGCTGGGGAATAAAGAAGGATCCTACTAATCCCTAATAATCATCGTTTTGGAGTTTTACTGTTTTGTGACAAATAAACTTGAGTATGTAACTTGAAATGCTGGATGTGTGGTTATGCTGTAAATAAACCGATAACCATGTTTGCTGTGATCACTGTTGCTGGGACAGGTTGAGGAAAGACATCTTACCAGGATCTGCATGCATTTGTATCTCATATGAAGTTGCACGCAAGTGACAAGACTGTCCACATAGTTCCAAACCAGATACTCCTGACAGTGACTGATATTCTCACTCCAACAGTCTAATCAATAATAAATGGTCTGTTGCCATGGATATGAATTTTCCTACTGTCTCTGTTACTGGCTTAGTGCATATGGCCATCCTGAGGCAATGTAGAAATTGCCTCATGTTTGCTGACAACCAGTTAATTCTCAAACAAACTGATATGGTATGTGAGAGATGTATTTACACAACATCACTGGAGGCAAAGCTCTCACATAAACGTATTCCTAAAGTCAATAAGGTTGTCAGTAGTATACATGCTGCACCCATCACGCTCAATTCAAAGCAGACATATACACCTACAAATACTGAGGCACTTACATGTAACCTTCCTAAACCACAAAGACCTCTTAGACAAAGTACACAAAAGAAATACCCTCAGTAGCCAGAAACACACTCTTTCAAAACAGCACCCACATCAACACATAGAGCTACATCTCATGGAGCCTCTACTTCTAAGCCCATAAAGCAAGTCAACAAACACACAATCCAACGTTCTAGTCATTGAAGACTCCATCATGAGACACATTGATGTCCCTCTCACCAGGCTGAGTAAGGAGAAAGTTACAGTCAAAGCTACTTTATATAAAGGACAGAAAAAAATAAAAACATATCACCTTTCAATACAATTAAACAATTTTGCAGCCATACAGAATCTGGTCCTCACTAATATGGAGAGTGCTGCACACCCCCTACTGTAATGCCTTCCTTGGTAAGGTCAGACCACAAAATGGTCTCCTTTGAAGTAAAAATAAAACCTGGACCCCCAACTCAACTAGGAATATTCAGGAACTTTTCTAAAGCTAACCTCCTGCTATTAAGTGAGAACCTGGCAAAATTTCAAGCCCCTATAAACCCTGAGAACATTTCTGCCTATGCAGAACTGTTGACAGAAACCCTGTACAACATGTTAATAGCTGCATTGTACCCAACAGGAAGAAGTACAGAACTAATTCAATAAACAAGCCACTCTGGTGGAATCACAAAATCAATTGGATGTATAACAGGAGGAAGAAAATCATGGCAAAAATTAGGAGGTGCAGAACCCAGAAGGATAAAAGCACTCTCATCAAACTAAACAAACAACTCAGAGGGCAAATAAGGTCTACCAAAGCCAAATTTAAGGTAAGTTTGGCCTCACAGGCCAAGGACAGCCACAAAACATTCTTTAGCTATGTCCACAACCTCAAAGGTAATAAACGATTGTGTGCAGACTTCATTGTAAATGGAGCCACCTATACTGATCCAGAAGATATAGCAAACCTCCTGGCTGATAAGTTCAGCTCCACCTTTACTTCTCACTCCCCCTCAACCTTCCCTCAGGAAATATCCTAAAATATAACTCTCCCTACTATCAATAGGGAACAGGTCCTTAATGCGCTCTCTAAGACCAAGAGCACTGCATCATTGGGCCCAGACAATATCCCAGGATGCCTTCTAAATAGCATGAAACATGACCTATCAGGATCTCTGGAATTACTATTTAACTGTAGCATCCAAACAGGCTTCGTGCCTCATGAATGGAGAAAGGAAACAGTCATCCCTCTGCACAAAGGTGGGCCATCTACAGACCCTGGAATCTACAGACCTATAAGTCTCACTTAGCGTTGCCACCTTACATAAGGCTAATTCCTGGAGATGCTATTTTAATGTTAAACACAAACCATACTGTTTGGCCTAAGTGCTGTCTGACTTGGAGATTATCAATCTTTGATATGTTAACATTCATAATGATTGTCCAGCGAATAGTATGTACAGGAAAAGTTCAAAACAATAATACAACTGTAAATTAATTATTCAAATGTTCATTCTATGTGCTTTGGTAGAGTCATGAAAAACTACTTGCACTTAAACATATATTTCTGATCAGATCTTGCAGCTGACAACAATTTGTGTGTCTTCATCAAGAATTCATGAAATTGAGAACAAGTGTACCTCAAATTTTCACACACCTGCAGCTCAGCTCACAAAACACCAAGTTCCAGATGATTTCTTTCTTTGGTCCACAAAGAATTCATCACACTGAAAGTTTGTTCACACGAAGAATTTGACACAGGTATAGAAAATGCGAAGGATACAACATTAAAGAGTTCCTCACCACACTTGCTATGTGTCAATTTTGCAAAACAATCCTTCCATCAATCGACCACTTGTTCATTTTTTCTCCACCAGCTTTGTCTGGGCATTACGCAGAATATAGTAGTCATCATAGTACTTGTCTTTGTCAATGTCAATGCGCAACCTGTCTGCCAGTTCCTCGAATAAGCTCCACGTCACTGTTTCTCTGATTGTTTGAAATTCTGAATCCTGGTAATTATACCACTTGTCTAGTTAGTTTAAACACTTGTTGTAGAACTGATCAGCATCAGCTTTTAAGTGCCTTTTCTTATCTTGTGGAATTCTTTTAAGCATGTCTGCAGCAGCCTTTCCATAGAATGTCTTGCTTGCGATCTGCAATTTTCTATCTTACTCCAACCATAATATCATGTAGTTCAGAACTAGCAGTTTGATCTGACTCTAACATTAGCGCACTACTTTGAAAGACCTGCATAACATTGTGAAAGAAACAATGGTATAGTCTAGGTATGGACTTGCTTTCTTCATCTCTAAAGGCATTCCAAATTACTTTATGGCATTCTTCTTCTCCCCGTGAAACAAAATAAGACTGCAAAGCAGGCCAAACTAGAAGAATTTTTCAAGTGCTGGAAGTAAAAGCCATCTCATTGGTACATGACGAAGAATGTCTTGATACTCAAGTTTGACAAACTTGAAAAATGACTGAAGCTGTGCATTTCATTTGGCATAGCCAGAAAATTCAGCATAAACTTTGAGAATGAAAATTTCAACATCCATTGACAAAGTTTTGCATGCCTGTATAACACAATTATGCAGAATATGGCACCTGCAATTTGCCAAAATGAGTTCAGAATTTCTATTTTTTTAGTTTCTCATACACAGAAATCTTCTTGCCACAATTCACTGCAGCATTATCCCCAGAAAATGCAGACACTCGGCTTATGTCTAATCCATTTTTTTACTAATCTACCCATTATCACCTCACTGTTTTCATCTGAATCTTCATAAAAGTCTAGTTTTCATGTTTTATTCCTTCTTGTTTTGGAAAATACTGCGCTTTAACTGGAAAAGGTTTAACGCTTCTTTTGTCTGAAGAGTCAGTTGCTATTGAAAAGTACTTGATTCCTGTTAAGTCAGAGATCAACTGTTCTTGTGAAGCAGGAGCGAGAACATTTTCAATTATATTAGTTGCTTTTGTTCTGCTGCAAGCAATCTTTTTCGCAATACTATACTCTTGGAAAATAGTTCCTATTATCTTGCTACAGCAATCTTGACTTGCATAGCTGTGATGATGCTTAACACTGTAGTAAGTTAGAGTTACTTCAGCAGCTGTTATAAGATCTCCCTCTTTGGTATTTGGGTTACTGAAGAAGCTCATCATGACTGTATTTTGCTTAATCTGCTTCACATTTTTATTACGTTTCCCCGATGTTGCATGCACTCCTACTGATCTGCATCCCTCGTACTTTACTGTAAATGTGTGATGGCAAATTTTGCATTCTGCATCTGATTCTGTTTTCTTACCCAACCAATCCTTAAAATCATCTTCTTTTAACCATTCATCATTAAATGAACAGTGATACTTCTTTTTGGGTCTCTATTATTTTAGCAAACGGAATGAATTGTGAATGACGTTTAGTTGAACATCATTACGCGAAATGGCAAAATACCGAAAGCATGGAAAAGCAATTTTTTTCCTAGGGAAAAAAAAATCACTGGGCTGTTTTTGGGACTTTGCCATTTCCACCACTGTGGTGTGATCCTGGAGTTGGTATATTTAAGTGTGGGGGGGGGGTATTTTTATTTATTTATTATTATTTTTTTTAACAGCTCAGCAATTTTTTTCCTGATCCGTGTGTTAGACATTTTGGGTTTTCGGGGATTGTGGGTCGATTATATAGCATTCGCAATTCATTGCATTTGCTTATATAATATATATACCTCTTCTTTTTTACCTTTATACAACTTACAGATTCAGAATCCGAATGCTTTGATTCAGCCATTGCGACATGAGAGGTTTCATTGATCATGTGCAGTGTAACCAATGTAACAGACTAAGTACAGTAGATTCTAAGTTATCCAGCGCCCATGGGGATTGGTACAGTATAGACTCTGCTTCCAGGGCAGTGGGCAGCTATAGGATCGATCTTAAGTTGTCATACATGGATGACAGTCCAGCCACACCCAAAAATATGTAGACGTAGAGCTGTTAAATTTTTTTATGGATAAGAAATTTCTTGTTTGGAAAACCAACCGAAGAAGTGAAATACATAATAAAACTATGGAAGTGGTTAAGCAGCTTTTTTATTCTCCTAGTCTTGGTAGATGCCGGATAAGTGTTGTTTCTGGTTGCTAGAGAGTTAAATCTAAGAATAAAAAATCTGGACAAAGCAATAAATAATGGACAATATTTAAAAACTGTCCCTACTTTTTGGGACTTTGTCCCACTTTTATTTATGGCTTTTTCCAGATTTCTTGCTCTTAGAGGTTGACATGATGGAGCGAGAGATAGTGTGTGTGTGTTTGTGTGTGTGTGTGTGTGTGTGTGTGTGTGTGTGTGTGTGTGTGTGTGTGTGTGTGTGTGTGTGTGTGTGTGTGTAAGAGAGATCAGGAGAGACAGAGTGAGCGCGATCGTGTGTGAGTGAATGCCGGTTGCTTGAGTTCCAGTTAAATGAAAGTGTAATGTCATTATTACTGGACATTTCAGAGTTTTCTTAATAACTTCTAGGAGATGGGAGATGCTATAAAAATCCTGGGGACTCCAGGGAAATCCTGGAGAGATGGCAACCCTAGTCTCACTAGTCTTATATGTAAAGCCATGGAAATAATTATCATGGAGATGATTAATAGAATAGAGTAAACCTACAGAAACTGGAAACAACCCACTTTGGTTTTGTCAAGTGCAAATCATGCTACTCAACCTGGTGGCCTTCTTTGAGAAGGTCACTAAAGCAATTGACGAGGGAAAAATCATTCACACTGTCTACCTTAACCTGACCAAGGCATTTGACACAATACCCCACTCGGGCATTGTTGACAAACTCAAGAGGTTAGGTACAAGCCCGTATGTCACCCAGTGGATAGACAACTGACTCACAGACTGGACTCAGGAAGTTAGAATTGGGGAGTCCACCTCTACAAAGAGGCCAGTCACAAGTGGAGTCTCTCAGGGATCTGTCTTTGGGCCACTCCTTTTTGGCATTTACTTCTTGGAAGTCAAGGCCAATGTCAGTGGTCTTTGGCTGACTAAATCTGCAGATGATTGCAAATTAGGAGCTATCATTGAGTCTCACACTGACACAAATATTCTCCAGGAGGGGCTGACACAGGCAAATAACTGGTGCCGGAGCCATGGACTAAAACTAAATGTCAAGAAATGCATAATAGTATCCTTTGTGAATTCATTCATCCCTGGTAACTTTCATACTGACAACACACCCCTTAGAGCTGAACCAGTAGTCAGGGACTTAGGGACACACACAGATAGTAATCGAGCCTTTGATCATCACGTGTCTACAGTGGTGAGGAAATCATTCTGTGTTACGCAAATTATAAACAAAGGTATGGCATCTAAGTCCAAGGAAGTCATTGTTCCACTGTATTCGTTATTCATCAGACCTATTATTGAGTACAATGCGCACTTTGGTATGTACCTAACCAGGCATATCCAACAGCGGTTCCTCACTAAAAGAATACAGGGCATAAGTAACATGTCTTATGCAGACCACATCAAGGCCCTATCCCTGTATTCTGTCTCCTACAGGCTTTTGAGGGGAGATCTATGCCTGGCATACAGGACATTGTCAGACCCCATTCTGATGGACCTCCTGCATATCCACAAAACAAACAGTAACAGAATTACCCATTCTAAAGACTTACACATTGCTTATGATATAAATAGGACCTGCTGGAGAGATAGGTATCTATCCCATAGACTAGCTCATCCCACCATCCATGTAAAGCAGAGTTCCTCCCTAACCCAATTCAAATGCAATTTGGAAAAATGAATGGGAAACTGGAACTTCATCCCCGGTTTGGCACCTATGTCACTAATGCAAACAGGTAACCTGTACATGGTTCATCTCCCAAGCCCATGCTTACACTTATCAAGGGTATCAGAACTTGTCAGAGATTTGGTATGCATGGCTAGGCTTAGAAAGGCCCTTGCGGTTGTTAGCCTAGTAAAAATCTATGAACCTATGAACCCATAATAAGTATAGGATGGCACTTTTGCTGAGTAGACCAAAGTTTTCACATTATGTCTAATTTGGTATTGTGATGACCCTCCACTGCCAACAAGTAATCAAGGAGCCTCAATCCTCAACACTGGCAACAGTGGGGGATATTCACTGAGAGGATGACAAGTACACACATAGTGTTTCCAGATGCAGCTCTCTGCATCAAGTGCAATTTCTCTTAACAGCACACAGAGACCACAGTCAGTCCAGGGCTAGTTTCTTCCTCTTTCTCAGATCCCCAGTACATCTCCCCACTGGCACAGCTATAGAGTTGTGTCCTTAGCCAGGGTTCCAAGCCAAGTCCTCCAACAGCCTCTCTGTCTAACCAGTGCTTTGTGTCCCTGCCCAAGTAGCTGATACACTCTTGGAGATTTTTTTTACATATACACACACAGACACACACACACACACACACACACACACACACACACACACACACACACACACACACACACACACCTGGAAAAGGCTGGCACAGGTTTACTAGCTATGCTCCCTTTTGCCCAGATCATAAGGTAGTTAACACTGTCACCAAAGCCCCTTATCAGCTACATTAAGGTCCTTAACAAAGGGTGTCCAATTTTACTGTGTAATATTAATACTAATAAGCAGTAGCTTGACAAAGAGCAAGGCTATTAGGAGTGTCACCAAATAAATATGCAAGTACTCTCAAAGCTTAAATATCTCTATACAGATCAGCCACAATGAACAATTTAAATATATTTAATAATAAATAATAAAAGAACAATACAATACTAAATATATATTCTCAGTGACGTCAGAGTTCAAAACCACAGGATATATTTAAAACAACATTGCAGGACAGTCTCAAATAAATAAAATAAAAATATCTAAACTAAGCTTTGCTATATTCCTGCCTGCATCTAATAGAATTACTATACCCAAATAACTTACTAATAGCGCAAGGCAGATGTGTGGTGAATGGGTCTTCTTCTTCTACTTGTCAGCTCCAAGACATAATGCAGAATGCTCTGTTTCATTAAGAGACTTCTCAAAATAATTTCCAAAATATTACAGCTGGGACAGCTTGCAGAATGACATCACTTCTTGTCATCTGACCCTAGTTCCCAGGCAAAACAACCACTGATGGCAGCTGGTAGCATTTAGCATCTACCTGTAAAAATACAGACAAGGGCTTTGCTCAGATCTTTGCCAAATGTTGGAAGTCATAAAACAACTGCATTCCTTCATGCTTTCAAGACTAGTGATTCGTTCACCTTAAAGACAATACAGAAAGTTTCCTAGCACAGATTTTATGTCTCTTGTTGCATTGAGAACTGAAAGATACTATCTTTTATGATCTAGCATACAAAGTAATTTAATTTCAGATATTTTTCTGAAGTTTGCTGGACTGAGGTTAACCTCCTGTATTCCAGTCTCCACTGTTAAAATATATGCATTTAAACAGTTACAGTAGTGCACATACATTTTTATTCTCTTCCAGTAGGGCACACTGTGGATCCATTCAAAAAGCATTTTGCAAATACATTTTCAACAGGCATGTCTGTACAAGCAGTTTGATATACACATGACATACAGTTCTAATACATTTGTAACACAAGAATCTTGTACAAATCATTTCAATATTCACCAATGACATATAATTATTTACAAAATTCCAGCTAGCTGTGCTGGCAGTATCTCCTTTTGTCACAGGTATAACTTAAACTGTAGATGTTTTCGTATCATTTTTGAATATTGTAAAATTATTGTTCTTAAAATGTTTTTGTAATACTTTGGAGCACTGTATTCCATACTCTTGATGGGCTTTTCAACTTTTTGTTCTGTACTACTGTTGCTTCTCCCTTTGCATCCCACTATTTTAGAGGCCTCCTTTGCTGGTTTGTCACATTCTATGGTTAACCTTAAGTCTTATAATATAACTGCATCACTTTGCCCCCTATACTACCTCTACAGCTGCTCCTATCCCTTCTAAGTGTGTATACCTTTCCTGAGAAATTGTTTCCTAGATGCGTTACTCAGTATAGTTTGTAATGAATTTTAACAGTCATATTTTGGTCAGGCCTATATAATTTCATCAAACTGTCACTTCAGAAAACAGCATTTCACTGAAAATGACATTCATTGAATTCCACTCTTCCTCCGCTAATTATATATACCAATTATGAGGTCGCACTACAGTGGGAAAAGGGCAAATTTCCTGATCCTCACTGTACCATTAGCTCAGTACGAATATTTTGACAAATGGATGTTCGATGTAACTGCCTGAAAATACTGTTTGATTAACTGATTTTTCGAAGAACTGACAGGGACTCATTTAGGTCTATTCCTTCAACTGTGTCAAGGCTATTCAACTTTTCTACACTTCTTTATGGGTTAGACCTGTTTTGCCTGTTTCTGTCATGAGCAAAAAGACAGTACATTTTTTTACATACTGTCTAAATTGCTAACTATATAGACAGTGGGCCTGCCTAGTCTAAGTACAGACCTCACTGGCAACCTACTGGCAATTATAGTGTGTTGCAGTTAGTGCAACAGGACACATATATGAACAAGGCAACATAGTACTTAGCACAATTCAGAGAGAAGGATTGTGAAGCAGGATAAATGGAATACTGCATGCAGTTGTTACAGAATGATCTCTATGTTTTAGTGCCTGGGGTTCCACATGGACAGCTATCCAGTGTGCCAGTTCCATAAAACCAATATACAGACTATCGATTTGTCTTCATTTTGTTAGATAGCTGTGTCTACTGAATATCTTTGCACTTAAGTGCAGCTCTGTTTATAGCTTAACAAGTTTCAGTCTGTATTTTGTTATTCCCTCAGTAATGGGATTTGTATTACTGTGCTTCTTTCCAGGAAGCTCTGGGAAAGCAAGACACTTCACTTTGTGATATCTGTTGGCTACTGTCATTTAAGGACAAATCAGTGCAGTTATTTACATCTCTGGGTGCAAGAAATGATGTGAGTTATGAATGAATGAATGGTTAAATAAAATCAAAAAAATGAATGAACAAAAAATGAATGAATGAATGAATGAATAAATAAATACATAATGAGTGATGATTAAATGAAGAAAGCACTCCTTCCTTTCAAATCATTTGCTTAGCCTATGACCCAGGTCACCAAAAGTGGCACAGGAAATTCAAGTGCATAAAACTCTATGAAAATTATAAAAACAAAATTACACAGGTATAGCCAATATGTAAAATGGTAAAAACCAAGATATATAAATACTGGACAAATGTACACAGGGTATTCAAATGGCAGCTAGCTGTGAAGATGAATGGCTAGCACTGCTGGTCATGCCTCCTTTCTTTAAGTGCCATGTAGGCATTGGATGACTGGTAATGCAGCACAATTTTTCAATTGTTGAAGTAAGACAAAATTCAAGGAGTTTGGATATGCACATTTCACTAAAGAACACCAAATGGGTTTCTACACAGCTCTTACCACCATCGTGGCTATTGATTCATTAAGGATTTTGCCTCCCTAATGCAAGTAAAGCTTCAAAAGTGGAGCAACAACCTGAAAGGGAATTTCTTACACACTCTGTCATGAAACAGAAGTGATACAATGTTCCTGGGAGTATATGTCAGCAAAGGGATGGCACGAAATGTCAACAGTTTTCTCACATCTGCACAGATGTTTTCATAATAAGTCATGACACATACTGGTGATTTCTGTGAAGTACACAAGTTATTACTACCTGGTAAATGTCAGGAGTGTTTTCCTTTTCCCGGATCCCCACAGATAAGAGTAAAATGCACAATACTTCAGAATTTTGCTTTGGAATGTAATGGCAATGTGTCACAGAAGTGAGAATACATGAACAGAACTGCTTTTTAAGGCAAGAGTTAGTGAAATGTGTACTTACAAGATATAGCCTCTGATGACTTCTGGATTTAACTTCAAAATCTCACATACAGTAGTATTGAAGGTAAGCATCATTAAGAAATGTGAAAGGGAGTCGAAAGAAGAATTATTGAGGGCTGAATAAATTATCCAGTTTCCAGTGTGACTCTTGCACATTGAGATATACTATGTCACAGTACTACTGAAAATGACAATTCAAAATTACACATACTAGAAGAACTAGTAAGTCAAATCTTCAGAGAGTTGTACAAGGTTACTGCCAATAGATGTTAATGCAATCTGAATCTATCTGTAGTTCAAACAGCTGCTAACTATCTCAGGATAAGTATTCGAAATACATCATTTAATTTACACATCTTTGAAAAATCAATAGTAGCAGTTGACTGTTAAACTTAACAATCAGAATACATGCATAATTATGTTCAAATTCCAGTCTTACGAGACACAGCAAAACAGTAGCCAAAATGAAAAAAAATATATAAGGTACATAATCCATATCAAATGACCAATGGGCTGGTAAAATTATAGCTATGACTTTCAGAAGATGGCACAAGGCTTGCATCTCTCCTTATTATCCTGTTCAGTTTGACATATGAATTTTACATCAGTGAGATTAATACAAATTAGAGTAATTATCAGTAAATTTTAAAGCTTGCAACATTAATGTCCTTAACAAAAACATTATAATTACAAATGAATGCCACTTCAAAGTACAGAAGAAAGTTGCGTGAGGTAAAACCAAATCTGAACTATTCTCAGAAATTCTGGGAGCTACAGGTAACACAGCCCCCTTGTACACTACAGCTACCACCTAGATACATCAAACTTTAAGAAAGTGCAAAGTAAAGGACAGTGTACTTAAATATTTTGTCTCCTTTTATCCCAAGATGCTGAAAGCGCAAGAGGTGTAAAACACACAACATGGGTGACATATAAGGAGCTTATGCTATACACTAAAAGGAAGCTGCAATAACTCTGTTACTAGATGCTAAGTGAAGCTCTGTTCATGGCAAAGGGCAAGCACTAATTTATTTATTTTATTTATTTAAAAGCTCCAAGATATTGCAAGTTACAAAGGATACAGACACAGCTGCTTCCTCAGCCCCTCTACCCATCAAACCCTGGCGTCCACCTTAGATTCCTGTCCCAGAGACTTCCCATACTCTGGAACAAACTACCTAACTATAGCAAACAAAGCTCCTCATTAGCACTCTTCAAGAAAAATATTGAAGATTGCATAGGCGATACGAAATTCTCCCCGGGGATAACTTCTGTGGCTCTGCTCGACAGGGCCACAGGAAAATAATTTTCTTGAGTGGTGAAAGCCAAGGTACCTTTTTGGCTAGGCTTATATAGGCCCTGGGGCCAATAGCCTAATACCTGCCTATGAACCTAATAACAAAGGATTCCTACAGAACCATTAAGCATTTACAGAAGAATAATACATTAAGTAATAAGCAGTTAGAGAGCTGACATTTAAAACCTGAAGTTACTAGACCTTTGCAGGTTAGATAAGTTCAGCATTTACAGAGGGCATTATGTCAATAAGCTCTTAGTAATTTAACATTTAAATAGTAGCTGCTATCTAGTTGCAGGTTAGATGAACCATTTTACATGGAAGTACCAGGCTAGTTGCTGTTGAAAGTATAGTACATTAGATAGCAGAAAGAAATTCAGTGCCAGGTAGGGGAGAGATTGTTTTAGGTTGAGATGAGGCAGTAGTAGAGGTAGTTGGAGATGATTTCAGTGCAGGGTTTAAGAGAGGGGGTTGAGAGGGGTTTATGTTGGAGCATGACATGGGCATTCCTATTTAGCTGTCAGATGAGAGAATAGCTGACATTTGATATCTGCATGTTTTGGAAGGTTGTGTATGTGAGTGGGGGAGAGAGTTCCACTGTTTAGCTAAGGAGTAGGACAATAGTAGATGGCCAGGAGGTTGTGCTGGTTTGTGGACCTGATGGAGATTTTGCTTTGTGGAGCTGAGTGGCCAGTTGGGTAAGTAGGGTTTTAAGGATGAAGCGAGAGATGGGCAGTTTCCAGGTTTAAAGATGAGCTGGTGGGCAATGGTGAGTTGTAGGTAACTGAGGTAGTTGGGTAGTTCAAGCCAATTGAGGGTGAGGAGGGAGTGGCAGTGGTGGGATGAGTATTTTGAGTTGGTTTCAAATTTGCAAATCTTGTGGTAGCAGGATTCAAGTTTGGAACATAAGCCAAGTTGGAGATTAGCAAACACATGGACACCATACATAAGGGAGCAGAAAGGTGAATGCCAGGGTTTGATGGGTAGAGGGGCTGTGGAAGCGGCTGTGTCTGTACAGGATAACAATTTTTTGGTGGGCTGTACAGACGGATGTGCTTTTGTACCTGCACACACACACACACACACACACACACACACACACACACACACACACACACACACACACACACACACACACAACACAAACACGCACACACAAAGACACAAACACACGCCCCACACACATGGTGCTTGTTATAAATGGGCCATCAGGAATGGACAATAGCAAACTCAACCCTTATAGGTTCATAGGTTCATACTAGGCTATCTGCCCTTGGGCATTTATAAGCCTAGCCAGAGTGTGTTTGGCTTTTGCCACCCATTTTAAATTAATTTTGCTATGCCCTTTTTTGAGGTTAGTATACTGTGCCTCTGTCTAACAGTGACACAGAAGTGATATCCGGGGTAAACCTATGATCTCCCATCCACTCATCAAGATTCCTCTTGAAGAGAGTCAATGAGGGACTCTGCCTAACCTGGACTGGGATTTTATTCCAGAGTGAAGGGAGCCTCTGGGTTATGAATCTGTCCCTCCAGCATGTCCTATTTATTTCAGTGCTGAGGTTCAAGTCTCTCGAACGCGTAGCTTGATGGGATTTGGATTTTCTGAGGTGCAGCATGTCCATTAATTCCGGGTTGGACATGGCTTTATACGTCAGGCACAGATCACCTCTGAGCAGGCGGTATGCCACTGAGTAGAGCTGGAGTTTCTTTAACCGGGCAGCATATGGCATATGTTTGAGCCCTTTGATCCTCTTGGTGAGGTACTTTTGGGGTCTTTCCATTTGCTGCAGGTGTCTGGTAAGGTACATCCCAAAAAGGGCATTGTACTCAATTATGGGCCTGATGAGGGATGAGTAAAGAGGCACGATGACCTCCCCTGATCTAGATGTGAATCCCTTCATGATTAGGTGGGCTATATAAAATGTTTTTCTAACTACTTTGGACATGTGGTTGTCAAATGAGAGATTGCTATCAACTTGGGTCCTCAAGTCCCTAATTACTTCTTCTGTACTTAATGGATTACCACCTATGTGGTAATTTGTGGGCACTTTATTTTTGCCAAAGGGGATGACTATACACTTTTTGGCGTTTAGCTTGAGGCCATGGCTCTGGCACCAGTTGTCTGTTTCTATGAGGCCCTTTTGGAGGATGCTTGTGTCGGCTGGAGAGTCAATTATGGTGCCCAGTTTGCAGTCATCTGCGAACCTTGGTCAGTCACAGTCCTTCCGTGTTGGCCTGTACCTCCGAGAAATATATACCGAACAAGAGAGGTCCCAGGACTGAGCCTTGTGGGACACCACTTGTAACTGGTTTGGAGTCTGACATGGCTCCAGCAATTCCTACCATGTGGGTTTTGTCCTTGAGCCAGTTTGCAACCCATCTAGTGACATAGGGGTTTATATTTAAGCTGGTGAGCTTATCTATAATGCCCGAGTGGGGTATTGTATCGAAGGCTTTTGCGAGGTCCAGGTAGGCTGTGTGGACCACCTTCCCCTCGTCAATGGTCTTGGTGACTATTTCAATGAAACCAACCAGGTTTAAGAGGCAGGATCTGCCCTTAACAAAGCCGAACTGGGTAGGATCCGGTGTCTGTAGGTCCCCAACATCTTTATTTATGAGGTCCATGATGATCCTTTCCATAGCTTTGCAGACTAAGCTTGTCAGGCTTATGGGGCAATAGTTTCCAGGATCCATTGAGGCACCACCTTTGTGGAGAGGGACCACTGTTGCTGTACGCCACTCTTTGGGTACATATCCTGTAGTAAGGCTGAGACTGAACAGTAGTTTTATGTTTGGGTTTAGCTCTTCTTGGAGTTCATGTAGGACACAGCCCGGGACACTGTCTGGTCCCATTGATGCTGTGTTTTTTGCTTTGGAGAGGGCAGCTCTTACCTGAGCATCTGAGATGCCAGGGGGGCAGCACTCTGCTGGGATAGATATTTGCCCTTTTGGTGGGGGGGGGGGGTTGCGTTGAACCTGTCAGCTAGGATGTTGGCAATGTCTGTGGGTTTGGTGTATTTTTTGTCATTTTGGACTAATTCTGAGCATATCTGGGAATTCCCACCCAGGTTCCTAACATAACTAAAGAAAGCCTTGTGATTATCCTTAGTGTCCTGTGCAATTTTTCTCTCGAAGCTGGCCTTAGATGATTTTATGAGTGCCTGTAGTTTTTTGCTAATACTGATCAGAGATGCCTTCCCTTTTTGGGATACTGCTCTATCATGTAGTAGCTTCCTCCTTCTTTTGTATAGTTTGTTTATGGCTGGGGTCCACCAGACAGGACATCTGCCTTTGGAGGATTGGGTCTTGGTTTTATTTGGGATTGCATGATCCATGCATTCCTGAAGGTGTTCATAGAATGTGTTTATAAAGGATTCTGTGGTCTGGGCCGTATTTTCCACAGGCCCGGGGGCTTTGAAGGATTCCACCTTGGTTTTGAGGAGTGTGAAATTTGCTTTAGAGAAGTTTTTCACTGTGGTTTTCAGGGCAGGGGGTGGAGTCGGGATGTGAATATCCAGTGAGATTAGTTTATGGTCTGATCTTACCAGTGAGGGATACACTTCTGGTCTGGAGCATAGAGTCCCCATGTTGGTAATGATCAGGTCCAGTATGTTTTCCCCTTTTGTGGGAGTGGTAACAAGTTGTTCCATAGCATTTGAGTTTATACATTCTAGGAACCTTTGGGCTAGGGTGTTGGAGCTAGAGTAATGCTCCCAGTCTATGTTTGGGTAGTTGAAGTCACCCAATATAATGGTGTTTGGAGAGACCTTCATATTTTCCAGTCTTCTCAGGAAGGCCGAGTGGGGTTCCTGGGTTTGGGAGGGTGCAGGCTATAAACTGGAAGGCAGTTTTACCCACTGTTAGTTGCACATGGATAGTCTCTGATGCTTCGTGCTGTGCCACCAACCTGGAGGTGTGGGTATCTTTGACGAATATTGATACTCCCCCTCCTTTTGTGGTTCGGTCCAAGTTTTGGGGCCGAAAAGCATGGTATGAGGTATAACCTGGTAGTGCTGGGTGCTCTTGGGAGCCTTGAACCAGGTTTCTGTTACTGCACAGATATCGATGTTCTCCATGCTAAGGAGAGTTTCGAGTGCGTGCATCTTGAGGTTTAGACTTCTGGCGTTGAGTAGCATTACTCTTAGTTTCTTATCCCTTGTGATACCTATGGAGGTGGGTTTGTCTTTTGAGCCTTGCCTAAAAAAGGCACTATGGGGGTAGCAAAAGCCTTTGCCAATATCCAAAAACCCAGGGGTGACAGGTGCAAGCCGTCCCTAGCGAAGCATCGTGGCTTGTCGAGCATGTCATCCCAGGCTGACAGGCATTGGATCCCCTATGAATGACACCAATACTTAAGCCAATTGTTGAAATTGATCATCTTGTCTTCATATTGTGGCATAATTCTTGGTGAGGGTAAGATGCTACTCAAGGTCAGGGTCATACCGGCCTGGGCTACATGCTCAGAGAGCTCCTCTATGTCTCTTTTCATGTAGTCCAGTGAGGTACGTCTCAGGTCATTCACACCAGCATGGACAATGACTGAGTCACATTCGTACTTGCCTTGGAGTGACCTGAGTGCTTGTGTTATGTGGCGGATCCTAGCGCCCGACAGGCAGCTCACCGTGACCTTCTCCTTGTTCAGCCCGGTGAGTGGGACATCAGTGTGCCTGACGATAGAGTCACCTATTACAAGTGTATCAGTTGTGTTGTTTAGCCTTAAGGGCTGTGACTGTTTGGCACACTGGCTTTCTGAGCTATGTGTTGCATGTGTTTTGTTTTGGGGTAGCGGTTGCTTGAATGTCTGCTTTGGAGGTCTCTGCTGCTTAGGCAGATTTTTATTTAGAGCCTCCGAGTATGTTTTTGTGTGTTTATGTGTTTGGTTTGCTGTCGTGGTAGGTCTATGTGAGACTGGAATTGTAGTGAGTGTGGTTTCCTTCTCCTCCTGACTGTTTTCGCCAGTACTGAGTTGAGAGAGCTTAGCCTCCACTATGGCTATATGGTTTCATCTCTCACATGTGTAGGAATTTGTTGGGAGGAGGGGAGGGTTGTCTGTGTGCATGAGACAGTTGTAACATTGCCTCAAGATTCCCAGATTCACCTGCTGGACCGGAGAGGAGATTGACAACTGACCTTTGGACATGCTAGAATAGTATTGGGAATTCCTTTATAATTGAAAAAAAGGGCCAATGGGGAACGAGGTACTCAAGGGGAGTTTGTGATAGTGTAGTGCTTTTAATTTTTTAGTGCTGACTTATATAATTACTTTAGTGAGCAAGTGCCAGGTAACTTAAATGCAATGTGTTACAGGTAACTTAAATGCAAAAATGACAAACAGTAACTTTCTTTCAAGGGAATGAAAATCACGTGGCACCACAGGACCCGGAAGCATGTAAATAAAGGCTTTCAGAATAAGCAGATGAAGAAATCGAACAGCTGCTAGGTCTCCAAAAAGATCCTTTAATGTAACCAGGCAAAGTAAAAATCCACAATATCTTCCAAGCGCTTTCACTTTCGACATGCTCGAGGCTTTCTCAAGGCAAACAACCTTGCTGGAAGTTTTTTCAATTTAAATACTTCCAGTCATCAAATGTCTTGGCGACTGAATAGCATATTGAACTTAAAATTCAATCAAACTATTAAAATGTGTCATAAAACAATTATGTAAAATATTTTTATAGTTTTATAATACAAATAAGTGCAGTAACCCATTTTAACCATCGGGGGTGAAATCAAAACTCCAATTTAAAGCCTAGAGTTACTAATTGGCATTGTAAAACATTTCTTATCTGAGTTGCCAATGTATAAGCGTCACAGAACCCTTAGCCAAATTTATCGACTTCTCCTTAAAACAACATGTAGAGAAAATTAAACACATATGTAAGGATTCATGGGACTACCTCAAAGAAGTGGATCAGAGTTTATTTTTACCTGAGATGTTTATGGTCACTGTTGATGTGGTCGACTTATTTCCTAGTATTCCACACAACACAGGCCTGGAGTGGTTAGGAACTTACTTATCTAATGAAGTCCAACTGGGGGCCAAGTTTACTAATTTAATTCTGGAATTTATGGAATTAGTTCTAGAAAATAACTTCATTCATTTTAAGGGGGAATTTTATCGTCAGAAAAAAGGTGTGGCAATGGGTGCCTCTTGTGCCTCCATGTACCCAAATTTGGTATTATACCAATGGGAAAAGAAATATATTTTTACCAGTACATGGTATCAGGACATCTTATACTATAGAAGATTTCTGGACGATATCTCCTTTATGTGGATGGGAAATGAACTAAGTTTAATGGAATTCATAGATTACATCAACAGGACGACCACATTTTTTAGTTTTATTTATAATATCAGTAAACACCAACTCGATTATTTAGACATTTCACTAGTGAAGGATTATTCAAATAGTTGTTTTCATTCTACGATTTACAGGAAAAGCACTTTTTCTAATGCATTCCTGAATTACCACAGTGGACATCCCTTCTATCAAAAGAAGGCGATAGTGAGGGGTCAACTAATTAGGGCTTCACGAATGTCCAGCACGGACGAACTTTTCAATGAGGAAGTTTTCATTTTAAAGGGATTCTTTATGGACAAACAATATTTGGAAGCCCTGGTAGAAGCACTAATTGTAGAAATTTCTGAGAAGAGGGCAAATAAATATCCTCCTTTATTGGGGGTGGGGGTTAATGAGATGTCCCCAAACCCTTCAAAACACACTTTAAAGGAAAAAATAGTTTTATACACACTTTCTCCAACAACTCAGATCAAATCGAGAAGATTATCAAGAAATATTGGCCCATTCTCAGACTTCAGGAAGATCTTAAGAATTCTATGCCCAGTTACCCCTCTTTTGTTAGGAAAAGGGGCAGGAATTTGAAAGAAGTTTTAGATATTAGGTTAGAGGATCCAGAGAATCACAATAGAAAGAAATTAGGCACTTATCCCTGTGGGATGTGCAAGCAATGTCACGCTATGCTAAATTCGTGGTCCTACTACCTTCCCTCTAGAAGATTTAAGTTTCGTTCCAACAAACATTTTAACTGTGGATCCAAGGGTGTGGTCTATCTTGGTTGCTGTGTTACGTGCCATGCTTTTTACATTGGGAAAACCGAAAGGGTGTTTAGGAGAAGGGTTTATGAACACTTCAATGACATCAATGTAAGGAAGGAAAGTAATGCCTTTTATAAACACTCCTTGATGTATAAGGACATGGACATAAAGTTTATGGTGTTGGAACAGGTACAACCGGATATAAGAGGGGGTATTTGGGAGTCAAAATTAGAATACCGTGAGCTATTTTGGCAGCTCTGGTTAGACGCTACTGGATACCCAGGTCTGAATGACACCCTTAACATCACTAGTGTTTTGAAATTGAGGCAAGCTCGTCTATAACACAGTTTAGCACAACATGACATATATTGTTTTATTCACTTTTGAATCCATAAAATTTTATAATATGATATATGGAATGTTATACATTGGCAACTCAGATAAGAAATGTTTTACAATGCCAGTTAGTAACTCAAGGCTTTAAATTGGAGTTTTGATTTCACCCCGGTGGTTAAAAGGGGTTACTGCACTTATTTGTATTATAAAACTATAAAAATATTTTACATAATTGTTTTATGACACATTTTAATAGTTTGACTCAGTTTTAAGTTCAATATGCTATTCAGTCACCAAGACATTTTTAGAAAATGAATTATTTTTAGAAAATGAATTCTTTTTAATGATAATAAGAATGTATTTAAGAATTTCCTTATATGGTTATTTTCCTGTTGGGAAAGGTTCACAGGAAGTCATGTAATGACTCTGGAAGTATTTAATTTGAATGAACTTCCAGCAAGGTTGTTTGCCTTGAGAAAGCTCGCATATGGTCGAGTGAAAGTGCTTGGAAGATATTGTGGATTTTTACTTTGCCTGGTTACATTAAAGGATCTTTTTGGAGACCTAGCAGCTGTTTGATTTCTTCATCTGCTTATTTTGAAAGCCTTTGTTTACATGCTTCCGGGTCCCGTGGTGCCACGTGATTTTCATTCTTGGTTTGATTTTGCTTTTAGTTTAGGTGTTTTCTTTCAAGGGAAACAAGGAAATAAGTACAGTAAGCAATGCAGATATCACTAGGGATCCACAGAAGTGCTGAAAAGCCACATTTTAGGTGGAATTAGCGTTTATGGGAAATAACAAGCATACAAACAAAGCTAGATTCAGCAAGCCTGGATCTAGTCTATGCTACAGCAAACAAGGTGTACCAATTTCAGTAAGAAACAGTTCAAATATGCAGGCACTATAAGTCTTTAACTAGAAATTCCCAGCTCAGAAGGGCAGAGTCCAGCCTCTCCTCCCACAAGAGTGCAGACCACGAACCTTCTTAATGTAAAATAACTGGCCTGAAGCCCAAGTGCTTAAACCAGAACTAATACACTTTTAGAATAACAGACACTGAGCCCTCAATCAGCAGTTCCCAACTTAGAAGGATGTAAGCTACCTGTCCTGCCACCACAGTGCAGGCCACAAACCTTCCTAATGTAAAACAACTGGTCTGAAGCCCAAGTGCTTAATCCAAAAGACTTAGAATGATAGCTACACTTTAATCAAGTTACTACCAAGCTGTAATAAATACAATTGAATACTTTAAAGAATGCCTGGATTAGTGCTCAAGTTATACAAACAAAGCTAGATTCAGCAGGCCTGGATCTAGTCTATGCTACAGCAAACGAGGTGTACCAATTTTAATAAGAAGCAGTTCAAATATGCAGGCACTATAAGCCTTTAACCAGAAATTCCCAGCTCAGAAGGGCAGAGTCCAGCCTCTCCTTCCACAAGAGTGCAGACCACGAACCCTTTTAATGAAAAATAACTGGCCTGAAGCCCAAGTGCTTAAACCAGAATTAATACACTTTTAGAATAACAGACACTGAGCCCTCAATCAGCAGTTCCCAACTTAGAAGGATGTAAGCTACATGTTCTGCCACTACAGTGCAGACCACAAACCTTCTTAATGTAAAACAACTGGCCTGAAGCCCAAGTGCTTAAACCAGAATTAATACACTTTTAGTATAACAGACACTGAGCCCTCAATCAGCAGTTCCTAACTTAGAAGGAAGTAAGCTACCTGTCCTGCCACCACAGTGCAGGCCACAAACCTTCCTAATGTAAAACAACTGGTCTGACGCCCAAGTGCTTAATCCAAAAGACTTAGAATGATAGCTACACTTTAATCAAGTTACTACCAAGCAGTAATAAATACAACTGAATACTTTAAATAATGCCTGGATTAGTGCTCAAGTTATACAAACAAAGCTAGATTCAGCAGGCCTGGATCTAGTCTATGCTACAGCAAACAAGGTGTACCAATTTCAGTAAGAAGCAGTTTAAATATGCAGGCACTATAAGCCTTTAACCAGAAATTCCCAGCTAGAAGGGCAGAGTCCAGCCTCTCCTTCCACAAGAGTGCAAACCACAAACCCTTTTAATGTAAAATAATTGGCCTGAAGCCCAAGTGCTTAAACCAGAATTAATACACTTTTAGAATAACAGACACTGAGCCCTCAACCAGCAGTTCCCAACTTAGAAGGACGTAAGCTACCTGTTCTGCCACTACAGTGCAGACCACAAACCTTCTTAATGTAAAAGAACTGGTCTGAAGCCCATGTGCTTAAACTAAAAGGCTTAGAATGAGTTACACCAAGCAGTAATAAATACAATTGAATACTTTTAAGATGACGCAAAAGCAAAATAAAGTAGGAAGAAACACAAATACAGTAAAAGCAGATACATTTTTTTTTTTTTTTGAGTGAGCAAATGAGATGGGCCCAGGAGTTACAGGATAGAAACAACTGCAAATGCAGGCCTTCAAATCAGAAAGTTGAGAGAGATGGAAGACTGCCCAAATGGCCAATAACTACAAATTCTGGGCCAAAACCACTCCCTATGTGGTAGACAGGTTACTTAGTGCTTACCACTCCCACTGATAAGCTAGAAGGCTTCCCTCCAACACAGAAAGGCTTGGGGGGCTCAGAAGCTTACAAATAGTCCTGGATACAGCAAATCTGTATCTGGAACACTAATTACAGGAAAGGTAGGAAACAGGCTTACAATTTTTTATTTATTTATTTTTTTCAGAAAAGTAGCAAAAACAGTAGTAAAAACAATTCACATGCAGTGCAAGCTGGCACACTTGAGTATGTAGCAATATTAGTCCACACACAGTTTGAAAAAATGTAATTAAATTAAATAAGACTAAAAGCAAGTGCAGAAAGGGTTTATTAGGTAGAATGCGGTAAAGAGATGGGTCTGGGGGAGTGTCTTAGATCAAATCTACAGTGGGGCGGGTACTGCAAAATCCACCAAATTTAAACTACAACCAAGAACAGGGAGAGGGGGTGGGGAAAAGTGAGGAATCAGAGTGCAAATTATAAAACCAAAAAAATATATACCGATCTCTGTATATTTGCAGAACAGTAAGACAACAGATATCTAAGCAACAATTTAGCTCTATAATACAGAATAATACAGAAAAATATACTCAGCTCTATATATTTGCAGATAGTCTTGTAAGGCTGTCTCTCAACACACAGGTTCCACTTTAAATGCAGACTGCTGCTATTAACAGCTAATAAATACTTTTAAATATTCATAGATTACTACTAAGCTAACTGCCCTTGCGAGACATTTTAAGCCTAGCCAATTATCCCTTGTGACACTCAAACACTGCACCTTGTGTTTGTAAGACAAACACCTTAACCATTAGGCCACCCTCCTAACCCTTAAGTTATGTTTAACTCCTACTATGATTTATTTCTATATTTTACTCCTGTGTGTTCATAATTTATATGCTAACTACTTAGAGGTCATACTTACACCATATGTTGGTTTTGCATAACTTTAGACCACCAGAGAGGAAGCCCATCATTTCTGAAAAGCATTACCCAAACTGTACCCAGTGTTCTACAACTTAAAATGCATGAACAACAGCGTAAGATGTTTACGCAAGGGATCCCCAAGTTCCACCATGATGAGTACTCTGCTCACTGAGATCAAATTGTGGGGAACTCACCTCAATGAAAAATTGTAAAGTAAGTGTTTTTGCACTTTCATAATCCCTGACATTATAGTGTGTGTGTGTGTGTGTACATGTGTGTGCGTCTCTCTCTCTCTCTCTAGATATATATATATATATATATATATATATATATATATATATATATATATATATATATCCCAACTATGTGGTTACACAAACAAGAAGAAGAAAAGACAAAGTGAAAGCACTGCCAGCATACATTCAATAACCACAGTGGCATAATTTTGATGGAAAACAGAGACTGAGGAGTTCAGCATCAAGGAGCTGAACTTAAGCAGATGGAACATCTTCCATTTGGAACTTGGTGACACTTAGGCAGGCCTGTTAAAAGTCTAGTACTATTTTGTAGTATGGTCTAGGGCCACAGGGTCAAATAGACAAAGGATAGACTGTCTGGTCATTAGTCATTGACTAGCTTTTATTCCATGGTGGGAATAATTATGGCAAAAAAAGAAAAGCCATACCTGTTGAAGGACAGAGTCTAGTACTGGGCTCCAGCTAAGTTTATTTTGGGGTAGGGGAACACCTCAGGGGTCTGTTAAAAATGCTGAGAATGCATAGAAGCATGGTCCAGGCTGCCACTATATGTATAATACACTGTGTTGTCAGGTTTCCATAACATGTACCACATGCTGGTGCTCAGACATGTACTACATGTTGCTGCATTGCTAGGTCTTTATTACATGCATTACATCTTGTATTAACAGAACTCCATTACATGAACCCCATGTTATTGTGTTGTAAAGCCTCTGACATGTGCACTGTATGTTGCTGTGCTGCCAGAATTACATTACAGAACTTCATGTTGATATGCTGTTCAGTCAGGTCTTTATTACATGCATACATGCTGCATTGTCAGCACTTCATTACATGCATGTCATGCAATATTGTGAGTATTATATTCTAAACACTGCAGGATGTCAAGCTACCAAATCTCCGTCCCATGTACTACATGCTATTTTTTGCAGCTTGCCTCCATTACAAACATCATACACACATACACCACACACACACACACACACACACACACACACACACACACACACACACACACACACACTTGTGCTGTCAGGATCTAATTACATGCTCTACACAGTCTCACAATGTCAGTTTGTCATTACAAGTACTCGATACACTTGTAATGTCATATCTCCATTATTTACACTTGCACTGCCACAATCACATTGCATATACCACATCAACTAGCGCTGTCAACAGGATCAAATTATATGTAAGTTATGCATTTGCCCTGTCTTCAGGATCTCATTACATGCCCTGCATGCACCTGTACTGCCTTCAGGATCCTATTGCATGCCACACATGCACCTGTGCTGCTAAGATCTCACTGCATGCCTGGCATGCACCTGTGCTTCCAAGATCCCACTGCATGCCCCACATGCACCTGTACTCACAAGATCCCCCTGCATGGCCCACATAAATCTGTGCTGTCAACATGCACCTGTATTGTCAACATCCCACTGCATGCTCTACATGCACCTGTGCTACCATGATTTCATTACATACAGCATATGCTCTTGTACTGCACTGCATACATTTGTGCTGCCATGCCCCCTCCATAACATACATTACATGTGGTTGCACTACCTAGGAGAAGTAAATAAGTCAGCAAAGTAAAAATAGTATTACCCAGCAGTAGGACAGCAATCTGGCTACTGACATTCTCCCATACACCACAATGCTTTGAGATGGAACAATGATAATGAATTCAGTCCTTAAATTAAGGATCATGTGGAGTGATGCAGGGTGCATCACTCAGCAGGATGACAATGTATGCATAGTGGTCAGAGGGGTCTGGGATTGCTCAAATATGAAATAAGCAGGGCAATATTTAACTTTCTGTGATAGTGGCAAAGTGATGCCTGCATTTATTTATGCTGCCTAAAACTATTTGGCCTTTCTGGGTTGGTTTCAGCTGGGGCCTTTTCTATGAAAATATTACATGCCTTTCTTTTTTCTGTGTCTATATTGCTACAGGCTGTACTTTCCTCCCAAAACCCAGAGACATGGAGATTAAGCATCGTTATTGTGTGTCTATGTGCTTTGCTACAGAGTGACTGGATTATTTCTTGCCTTATATCTACTGCTTGCCAGGATAAGCTACAGCTCCCTGCAATCCTAAAGTCAATCTCAAAGAAACGTTATTGTCATTCAACCATAACTGTACTCAAGTTACAGCGGAACACAATTTTTTCCTCCAAGCTCATGCACAAAAAAAAATACAGCATAACACAACAACATAAAACAAAATATAACAAGAAAACAGCAATACACGTAAACAACAGCAACGAATAGCCAACCAAAGACCAGCAGCTTAAAAACAAACGTGATACATGGAAATAAATATACTAAGTAAATTTTATTTACTGAAGTAAATAAAAAGAGCAATGAAAATTAATGAATTGCTATAAACATACAAATCATCTGTTTTATGACATCACAGCCTAAGTGTTTGTCCAGATACAGATTTGCTGTATTCAGGACTGTTGGTTAGCTTCTGAGCCTCCCCAAGCCTTTCTGTATTGGAGGGAAGCCGTTTAGCTTATCAGTGGGAGGGGTAAGCACTAGGTAGCCTATCTACCACAAGAGGAGTGGTTTCTGGCCCAGAAATTGTTTTTTTATTGGCCTTTTGGGCAGTTTTTCCATCTCTTTCAACTTTCTGCTTTAAAAGCCCACATTTGCGCTTGTTTCCCACCTTTCCTGTAATGACTCTACCCCAGATACAGATTTGCTGTATACAGGACTGCTGGTAAGCTTCTGAGCCCCCCAAGCCTTTCTGTGCTGGAGGGAAGCATTCTAGCTTATCAGTGGGAGTGGTAAGCACTAGGTAGCTTATCTGCCAGAAGAGGATTGGTTTCTGGCCCAGAAATTGTAGTTTATTGGCTGTCTGGGCAGCTTTTTCCATCTCTTTCAACTTTCAAGTTTAAAAGCCCACCTTTCCTGTAATTAGTCTAGTCTAGATACAAATTTGCTGTATCCAGGACTGTTTGTAAGCTTCTGAGTTGTGCCAAAGTCTGTTCTTCAATTTTCCCTTTGATCTGCTAGTTCTCCCCTCTCCTGCACTTTTACTAGTTTATTAGTTTAGCACACTACCAGACTTCTTGTAGCAATTATTGTTGCACACAAACGTGTTACCAGCACTAAATGTTCTACAAGGAAACAGCTCCAGTACTTATTATTAATGCCCACCCCTCCAGGCATGTCTAAAGGTCAGTTCCCTGTGCTTTCTCCTATTAACCTGGTGAACTTGGGCATCCTGAGGCAATGTAGCAACTGCCTCATGTACACAGACAACCCTCTCCTCTTACCTCCTAATACTCAGACTTGCAAGAGATGAGCTTATATATACAAATTGGAAGCCACACACTCATCAGCCAAGACTGGAATAGCTGGTCAAGAGGAGAAGATCAACACTTGCACCACACCACATGGAACACATAGCCCTCCAGAACATACACCAGCACTGTCTTCACATAAAAGCACAAACCACACACATCCACCTACGCTCAGGCTCTCAATAAAAGTCTATCCAAACTGCAGAGATCTCCAAGGCAGAAACGTACTCAACCACAACACAACACTATTCTTGAGACACATAACTCTACTAAACAGTGTGTCACTCATCCAAATCCCCAAAGGTAAAACAGCATACCCAACACACTAGTCATAGGTGACTCGACAGTGAGGCACACTGATGTCCCACTCACTAGACTGAATAAGGAGAAGGTAAAAGTCATCTGCCTGTCAGGTGCCAGGAACCACCACATAATGCATGCACTCAGGTCCCTCAACAACAGATACAAATATGACTCTGTCACTGTACATGTGAGTGTGAATGACCTAAGATATACCTCCCTGGACTACATGAAAAGAGACATGGAGGAGCTCTCAGATTATGTAGCCAAGGTTGGTATGACCCTAGCCCTGAGCAGCATCCTACCATCACCCAGAATGATACCAAAGTATAAGCAGAAAGTGATTGATTTCAACAACTGGCTAAGTTTCTGGTGTCATTCTAAGGGGATCCAGTATCTGGCTGCCCGAGATGATATGACTGACAGAACTCGATGCTTTGCCAGAGATGGCCTGCATCTGTCACCTCTGGGCTTCCAGATAGTGGCTGAGGCTCTTGCCATCCCTATAGCGCCTTTTTAGGTGGTGTTCCAAAGACCAAATTACCACCGTAACAGCTACAAACAAATGCAATCTGAGGGTTATGCTGCTCAATGTCAGAAGTCTAAATCTCAAAATGCACTCACTTGAAGCACTCCTTAAAATAGAGAATGTCGACATTTGTGCTGTAACAGAGACCTGGCTCAAGACAGCAAAAAGCACCCCCTGCATTATCAGTCTATAACTCATTCCACACCTTTCGGCCCCAGAACTTGGACTGAAGCTCCAAAGGCGGTGGTGTTTCCATATTCGTAAAAGATGTGCACATGTCCAGACTGGTAGCCCAACATAACACATCTGAGATACTTCAGGAGCAGCTAACACTGGGTAAGACAGCGATTCAGGTCATAGCCTGCTATAGGTCTCCAACCATGTCCCAAGACTCACACTCCACATTCCTAAGCACCCGAGAGAATATTAGGGTCCAACCTAACACTCACACACTGGGCAACTTCAACTACCCCTCCATTAACTGGGAAATCTACTCATGTACCAATACACTTGCCCAATGTTTTCTGGAATTCATTAATTCCAATGCCCTGGACCAGCTTGTTCTTACCCCCACTAGAGGTAGCAACATCCATGACCTGGTCATTACTAACATGGGTGACCATTGCTCTACACCAGTAGTCAAATCCTCCCTGGTTAGATCTGACCATAAACTAATCACCCCCCCCCCCCCCCACACACACACACAAAGGTAACCACCATGAAAAACTTCTCTAAAGCTAACTTTGGGCTCCTAAAAACAGAGGTGGCTAATTTCACGGCACCCATGCAAATGGAGAATAGTTGCATGACCACCGGTTCATACACCAATGCACTGTACGAACATGTACACAAATGCATGGATCTCACCATAACCAATAGAACCAAGACACTCTCCTCAAAAAAAAGGAAGCCAATCTGGTGGTCCCCTGCCATTAACAAACTCTACAACAGAAGGAGGAAACTGGTGTAGAGTAAGGTGAAGTCCCAAAACTGGAAAAACTCCCTTATCAGCCTCAACAAAAGGTTGAGATCCCTCATCAAATCCTCTAAAGCTAGCTATGAAAACAGAATTGCAGTAGATAGTAAAGACAACCATAAGGCCTTCTATAGTCATGTAAAGAATCTCCACGGCAATACCCAAATTTGCTCTGAGATACTGTACAATGGTCCCTCCTATACCAAGCCAACAGATATTGCCAATATACTGGCCAACCGATTCAGTGCCAACTTTACCCCCCCCAAAGGACCAATCAAAATACCAGTAGATTGCCAGGCACCCAGTATTACTGCTGCACAGGTTAAAACAGCACTGTTCAAAGCCAAGAATACAGCTTCTATGGGACCTGACAATATCCCTGGCTGTGTTCTACATGCACTACAGAGTGAAGTGGCACCTCACCTGTGTACCCTGTTCAATTACAGCCTCACCTCAGGCTTTGTCCCTACCGAATGGCGCACTGCAGCAGTCATCCCTCTCCACAAGGGAGGAGTGACTACAGACCTCGGGAACTATCACCCCATTAGCCTGACAAGTCTGATATGCAAAGCTATGGAATGCATGATCATGGACCTAATTAACAAGGATATAGGGAATCTCCAAACTCTGGATCCTACACAGTTTGGTTTTGTGAAGGGTAGATCATGCCTGGTCAACTTGGTTGAATTCTTTGAGTCAGTCACCAGAGCTGTGGATGAAGGCAAGGTGGTTCATACAGCCTACCTTGATCTAGCCAAGGCCTTTGATACCATTCCCCACTCAGGAATCATAGAAAAAACTCACTAAGCTAGTTATCAACCTCTATATCACTAGGTGGGTTGCAAACTAGCTCACAGATAGAACCCACAGAGTGAAAGTAGCTGACTCCAAGTCAGACTGTCAACCAATCACGAGTAGAGTTCCACAGGGTTTGATCCTGGGTCCTCTCCTGTTTTGTATCTACTTCTCTGAAGTCCAGGCAAAAACAAAGGGACTCTGGCTGACAAAGTTCGCAGACGATTGCAAGTTGGGAGCTATTATTAACTCCCTAAGTGATGTTGACATCCTACAGAAAGGCCTCAATGAGACCAATGACTGGTGCAAGAGCCATGGCCTTAAGCTCAATGCCAAAAATCTGTCATCGTCCCCTTTGGGAAAAACACGGTTCCCTTGAATTACCACATTAATGGTAGTCCACTGAACACAGAAGGTGTTATAAGAGATCTAGGAACACAGGTTGACAGCAACCTCTCTTTTGACCACCATATTGCCACTGTGGTGAGAAAGTCCTTCTATGTGGCACATCTCATTACTAAGGGTTTTGCATCCAGGAAGAAAGAGGTCAATGCCTCTCTCTACTCTTCCCTCATTAAGCCAATCATCGAGTACAATGCCCCATTTGGCATGTACCTCAATAGACACCTGAAACAACTGGAGAGGTCACAAAAGTACTTCACGAAGAGGATCTTTGGCCTTAAACACTTATCCTATATGAACAGACTCAAAAAACTCTAACTATATCGCCTACATAGAGGCAATCTCTGCTTGACTTACAAAGCCACGTCAGACCCAGCTCTGTTAGAAATGCTACATCTAAAGAAATCCCAATCCCTCCGCACCACATGCTCCAGATACCTCAACCTCATTACCACAATCAACAGAACATGCTGATGGGACAGATTCATAACCCAGAGACTGCCCATGCCATGGAACAGACTTCCCATACATGTCAAACAGAGCACCTCACTGGCTCTCTTCAAGAGGAATCTTGATGAGCGGATGGAAAATAGAAAATTCACCCCGAGGATCACTCAAGTGGCTCAACTCGACAGAGGCACTAGGAACTAAGGTCGAGTGGGATGATGCCAGGGTAATCCTATGGGCTAGTGTTGTAAAGGCTCCAGGGCTGTAAGCCTAGTACACACCTATGAACCTATAAGCATCAAGAAACTCTCCCCTCTCCCCATCAAGCAGCAGAATACATTAATCTTGGAAGATAATGATGTCACTTCCTCTGATGTCAGAATAGTGTAGTGTAGTGTAGATACAGAGGAGTGGGAAGAGAGTATCTATGTAAGCCTTTTAAGTGACAGTAACATATGACATGCCATATTGCATTTAAATGTTACATTTACATTTTCTAATCAGGAAAGCACTGTGGGGATGCAAGAAGAACTAGCTAAACACTTAATGTTCAAAATGTATTGATCAGTATACTACCACAGATAATAACAGCTTTAAATTTAGTCAGTCATAGGCTCTTGTGCCAAGTATATATATATATATATATATATATATATATATATATACATATATATAAATATATATATATATATATATATATATATATATATATAGATATATATTTTTTTTATTTGAATGAATTTTCTAGAAAATGCAGTAGAATAAGATGTATTCTGTGAAAAAACTATACTTGGGATATAAAATCAGGGTTAGTATGTTAGCATATTCTCAGAAGCCAGTCTGCCTAATATAATAATGAATTTTAACAGCATCACAAACACAGAATGGTTCAAACAAATGGATTTAAAGGCATGACCTAAATTAAAGCACTGTGTTTTAGGGTCAAGAGTGTGTCTATTATCAGCACATTAGGCCATTCTAATTACAATATTCTTTTTTAATATTTACATAAGAGATAGAACTATGCTTCATGTCTTTTGAATATCCCACCTTCCAATACACACTCTCAGGCACAGGTCAAATTTGTGTCTTTTGGCTTTTTCCGGTTAGGGGTTGCCACAGCGGAACTCCGGTCCGCTAATGATTGGCAGTAGATTTTTACGTACTGGCTTGCCGGGCCTAATGCACAACCTTCAACGAAGGAACGCCAATTCAGGCATGTCGCTACACAGAAGACACTCTAACTGAGAATCGAACAAGCAAATAAACAACAAAAACAATTAAGAAAGTCATTTGTAGTACATTTGGGTGAAATATCTAGTTCTGATCAACCTCATATCACTCTGCTGTCTATTACTCTTACATTTACTTTCATATGGTGTGTATTACATTAAAGTCACAAAGCTAAGGATTTCTTACATGACAACAGAGACATGTCAGGTGCTAAACAGCAATTCCAAAAATACAATGTGATATGATTTATATCAAATTAAAAAAAGCATTCATATGGCAAACGAAAGCATACTTCCAAAAATAGCAACATTCTGCTGGCAACTAATTAAAATTTCATTAGCTTTTTCATACAGACAGCTAGCTGGTCCTTTAATTTTTTGTTCTTTCCCTTATCTGCACCATTGTTTCTTTACTTTGTTGCCAATGGAAACATGATTATATCATAAATAAAAGAAAATGTTCTTTGCAAAGGACAGAAAAACGGCACAAACTGATGAAATGCAGTGTACAACATCCTGTTTTCACACAGTTTGCACAAATGTGCATAGTTACAAGAAAGAAAAACATAAAACAAATACAAAAAAAGTAACTAATAGCTATACACTGAATTAATTTTAAGGAGGATCCTAAGCTCCTCTCAACATACACAGAAACCGAAGCACATGAAGCGTGAAAGCCACAAGAAAGACCTTCAGCGATACTCATCTTGTTACTTAAAAAAAAAAGAGAGAAAAAAACACTATGCCTGGTCCACATTTAAGTATGACATTAATCTACCCTAACATAGACCTCAGAAGCAAGTTCAACATTGTCTAGAATATGTTGAAGCTGCTGCCAAAACCATTTATTAAACTTAGGACTTTTCTGTTTTTCATGATACAGAAGTCAAAGCTCAGTTAACACTGATAGCAGGGCATGTAGATGTCATTGTATTTCAGACTTTGCCACCCAACAGACTTATCAACTGTGAGGAAATAATCAAATTAGCATTTGTCCACAATTAACAATATACGCATCTAAAACTACTATATAAACAGGATAACTAGATAGAGAATATTTAAAATATTTTGGAGTATTTGTTAATGTGCAAGCAGAGGAATTCAGTGTGTGTGTGTGTGTGTGTGTGTTGTGTGTGTGCATGTGCGTGTGCGTGTGCACATGCGTGCGTGCGTGTGTGTGTGTGTGTGTGTGCGTGCGTGTGTGTGTGTGTGTGTGTGTGTGTGTGTGTGTGTGTGTGTGTGTGTGTGTGTGTGTGTATTGTGTGCAAGCATTTCTTCATTTTGGAAGAAGCAGAAGTAAATAGAGCATGGGAAATGGACGTGAAAACTAAAAACCAGTGGTCAATACCTTTACTCAAAAACTAACAGCAACTAAAACCTTGTCTTTGTAGACTGAGAATAGGATGGCAGTCCAGTGCAATGAATTAGAAAAACAACTGAAACGAAGTTACATACCTGTTGAAGTGGGTCTGACACCCACAACTTCATCTCTGTGACTGCACAAGACACTTAATGAAGCTAAAGCTCCCAGGTTACAAATAAAATCGAAATGTGTGTTCACTGGGTTTTAACCAATTAAGATAACCAAGTAACAAAATTATCTAATATAGTAAAAGCAGCATAAGAAAGGCCAAAAAAAATCACTCTGTTACCATGACATTAAGATACAGTTACAGTAGAATTCCCCCCCCAATAGGCAAGGCAATTACCATCCCCACCTTCAAAGATTTGCCCCAGAATTCAATAAAACCTATGTAGGCTCCATGTAGAGCCTACATGGAATGTATCTGTGTACATTGGCCATGGTTCCTCCTCGGTAGCTCTCCATAAAGATTAATTATAGTGCTGTGCCGAGGGAGATTACAGTAATATGGATATTAAATCTGTGTAAGCAGCACTTTACAGGGAGTCCCGCAATTGTGGACTGTCCAGAAAAATTCTGGGCAGTTGGTAAGCACATCACAATACCTTTCAGCCTGTAAGCCTGGACCAAAAGGCGTACAACAGATTTATCTTCATTAAATTGCAATTTATTTATTTTTTTACATAACTGCGGTGGTGGTGCTGCGGTAGCGTTGTTGCCTCACAGTAAGACGTTGTCCGGTTTGATTCTCGGCTAGAGCGTCTTCTGCGTGGAGACATGCGTGAATGGGTATACCTTCGTTAAAGGTTGTGCATCAGGGCTGGCAACTCGGCACGTAAAAATCCACTGCCAATCATTAGCAGACTGGAGTTCCGCTATGGCGACTTCTAACCGGGAAAAGACGAAAGACACAACAACATTCATGTGCTTGGTTTGCATGGTGTGGTGTGTTACTTAGATATGCTTAGCTTTGTTCAAATATACAGTAGACATACGCTAGACATCTAAAATATGCTAGACATCTAAAAATAGAAACTGGATGCATTCAATTTTAATTCATCTTTGTTTATTTGTTTTTTTTTTTATGTGCTTATTTGCGAGGTGCGGTGTGTTGCTTAGCTATGCTTAGCTTCGCTTACAGGTGTAATAGACATCCACTAGACATCTGAAAATAGAAACCAGATGTACTCAATTGCTGTAGTTCTGTGGTGCTAAGCAACATGCAAACCCGCACAGTGAAGCTCCGCAAAGCTTACAGGCACCTGTGTAGTACATGTGAAGATATACAAATTTCCTTCACTATCCCAGTGGTTAAATACATGGATGTAGCAAATAAATTCATTTTGTACTCACAAACTCTTAGTGCTACACCCACCCCTGATATCTGGCACTTAAAAATGGACACATCTCTTAAACTGCTGCCCCCCCCAAGCACTTAATACATGCAGTAACATTTTCAGATGCTCCACCTTAAAACTATTCAAATATTGTTTTTAGATTAGGAATATTGACCTACAGTGTAGAAGATCCCAAGTTCAAGTCCTGCACATCATACTTTTTACATTTATTGCTGAGAAAATGTGTCAGGTGACTGAAACATGGGTTTAGTTTAATTTAAAAAAAATGTTACATTTAGAAAGGCTGCCGTGATGCTAAGCAGCTCTTTTTCAGATTGTACATTGCTAACCTTCGCTTAAAAATGGGTCTGTGAGAGTTTGCATAATGGAAAGCGATGCAGCTCTGTTTTGAAAGTTAAAGTATGATGTGCAAGGGCAGGAATGCAGCCTATATAAAGGCCATTAGGTGGGAATTTCCCATCATTCTTTGGAGTCTTACCTTGGTGAGGATATGGCTGCTGCTGTAGGTGAGGGAGTGTGCTTTCATGTGCAAAAGTGGGGAGTGCAGGAGTTCAAAGTTTTTGCTGGATGTCTGGTAGAGCATTATGGACCCCATCTGCTGCACGGTGACTACCAGGGCTCAGAGTCTAAGTCTGAGGCCTGGGATCATTTGGCCATGGACCTGACCAGTGCTACCTGTATTCCCTACACAGCAGTGGCTTCACCACTAGACAAACTAAGACAAAGGAAGAGGAGAACCTTAGACACCTGGTTCCAAGAGGCTAGGGCTGGGCACACCCCACAGATATGTATGCATGTTTTCCAGTAATTTATAAATATACAAGCTGAATATGTGCAAAACCGGTATGCATAATGGTTTTCTTCTCTTACCACAGCTGTAGAAGAGAGGGCTGGCAATGTCCATTCCCATACAGAGCATTTGGCCAAGATGAGGCAATCATGTGGTAAGTAGGAAAATCATCAAAGTAATAATTTAATGCATAACGTAATAATACAATAAAGTAAATACAGATTTCAGAGTCTTAACAGTCAGGTATGACATACCTAGGACATCTTACATCTTATATCTTTATTAATGTGTCACTGCCTACCTGAAATGGTAAAGCAATTTAAAGCAAGTAAGCATGCAGTACTGTGTAGCAAAGCTTCCAGCTATCAGTTAATGTTGTGGTCTACCCAGATTGAGTCACTGCTCTGGTCTGCTCTTTGTTTGAAATATGCTGTAGGCTGCACTCAATAAATGAACAGGGAATATGGGTTAGTTAATAGAAGTCCTAGACACTATCCATGGTCTACATTCCATAGCTGAAACAACATTAATCAATACATTTTAAAAGGTGATGGTGCTTTGCTAAGTAATGTTTTCAAATTAAATATTCACTATTCCTGTATTCACTGCATGTGTGTTCTAATCTGACACCATTCAATTGTTACATGTAAATGAATAAAGAATGCAGCAACAAATGTAAGAAATAAATGTAGCGCAATACCCAGAGTAAGGTTCTACCCTTTGTTCTTCTCACTTTTTTCTGAAATAATGCTGTATATTCACTCAGTAAATTAACATGGTATATGGGTAAGTCAACTGAAGTCCCATACAACTGTCCAATGTGTCTAAATGCCAGATATTAAGAAACATTATCAATAAAGTTTAAAACAAGATTGTGCTTTGATAAGTAATCTTTTCAAATAAGTGTTCATTATTCTTGTATTCACTGCATTTGTGTTCTAATCTGACATCGCCAACTGTTACATATTAACCAATAAACAATGCAGCAACAAATGTCAGAAATTAATGTAGTGCAATACTCAGATTAATGGTCAAGCTTGAATTCTGATAATTTGTTAAAAAAATATGTTGTAGACAATGTCAGGTTAACAGACCCCATACACAGCCATACATGTGTGTAACTGCTAGATTTCAAGTGACATTAAGCAATACAGCGTAAACAGAGATGGTGCTTTGATAACTAATGTTTTCAAATAAAGTGCTCATTATTCTTGTGGTCACTGCTTTTGGTTTCCAATCTGATACCAAACACAGCTATGCATTTGTCCAAAATGTATGATTTCACACAAAATGTTGTAACAATAGTCTTAAAGGAGATGGTGCTTTGAGAATTCATTATATTCAAATAAAGTGCACATTATTACTGTAGTCACTGCTTGTGTGTTCTAATTCCACGACAGACAAACGAGAAATGACAAGCTGTCTAGTGTAATTAGTGCACATGAACATACCTCTCAACTGTCACTGTTTTTGCAGAATGTAATGACTACTGCCCCATATGTCTGGTCCTTGATTTGCAGATATATGACATTACTTGGAACACAATTTAATGACAAATTTGTTATCAGAGCACCTTGCTATTAATGTATGAGCACACTATGTAAACATTTTCCCTGTAGTTGTGCCTTTCTACCAACATTTGGTAGGGCTAGGCCCACAATGTCCCATGTTAACAGTTTGAGAGCTATGTATGTGCAACATCATCTACACAATATTAGCAGTCACTGTTCTCACATATTAAGTCTGACATATGTAGAAGTATGTAATAGCAGTCTGTGTAGTTATATAATCTGCAAAGTTACTAATGATCTTTTTTTCTCTCTCTCACCCCTTCCCTTCTCTTCTTTATTGTATTAATTATATTTATTATTCTGATTTGATATATGATATTAATATATTTGTAATTACCTCTTATGTTGGCCTTATGTATAATTACATATTGCTTTGCTGTTAAAGTACTTTCATTTACTTTATTTATTGTTGTGTCCCTCATTATATTCCTTTCTATATATTTCCATTACCCATTATTATTTTCTATTACATTTGTTTGGTTATGTTTATGTTTACCTTATGTCTATATTTAATTTCCTACAGAGCAACAAGGTAGGCCAGTTCCAGGTGATCCACCTACTTTGTCTCCCCCGGTAGCAGCACTGGGGTCCAGCACATCTGGGCCGCAGCCTGGTGACTCCTCCTCTGCTGTCCCTGCACTACCTGCTCCATCAGGTTGTTCCACACCACAAGCTGGGGGTGGTCCCTACTCTGTGAGTGGAAGTGAAGGGGTGCTTATATCACCAGTGATGCACTGTCAGGCATGGTGCATGGGCTGCTGCACCAAACTGTTGGTGCATGCCTACGCCAGATGGAGAGCATGTTGTCCATCCTGGTGGGGAAGCATTGCCCCAGGCACTGGCATCAACTGCTGCCTCCACAGGAGCCGTGAAGGTACAGTGCTGACAGTCCCATGGATGAAGACTTGAGTCATACTGCTACCACATCTGACATCCATGGGACTGGAATTCCACAGCACCCACCCCAACCAAGGTGTTCACCCCATTCTCTTGTGTTATACACTAACCCTGGATGCTGTCTAGATTGTCTTGTCTTTCTGCAAAAGCATCCTCACCTTCCCAACGTACCTCCCCAAACATACCTATGTACTTTCCCCAACATTCCACTATCACCTTAAAAAAAATAGAAAATGGGTACCTGTCCCAAAAAAAATATTGTCCCATACATAGCTCTCCATCTCTGAGGGTGACAGTCCAAATTCAGCTAAAAAATCTGTTAAAGTGTACAGCTGTTGCTGTACAAGAAATTGATAGATATGGTTCTTTCCTATACCCTTCCTGCACATAGATACCTGCCTTTCATTATGTTTTACCCGTACCTGCACCCCATTTCACCATTTTTATTTATGTAAATATTTTTTGCATGATGCAGCACTAATCTAAGCTAAATGGCGCTATACTTATATATGTGTGTGAAATAATATTAATCACATTCAAAAAATACAGCTGCACCTTATTTCAAACCCAGGACTAATGCACCTCAAGGCCAGTGCATTAAGCCACCAACCCACACAGGTGTTTTAAGCAAAAAATAATACTTCCCATTTTCCCGTCATTAAGCATATTTAAATGATGCTGGACATTGTGCCGCATTGCGCAAATTTGATAAAAGAGTAATAGAAAAAATGGGAATGTAACTTGGACTCTGGTATAAGTATACATCACTATAAAGCCAGACACATAATAATGGATGTAAGTGAGTTTGCTAATGGCAGGTAACTGTGTAATTATATCTGCACCATTTAAAAATACACCTGCTAAAACATTAATGGAAAAATAGTGTTTAACTGGCACTCTAATGGAGAAATACATCCCTATAAAGACATACACATAATAATGGATGTAAATGAGGTATGCAGCAACATGTAAGTGTGCACTTATATATTGAAAAACACATCTGCTGTAACAGGGACTCAGTAGCTCAGCCTGCTAAATGCTTAGAAAACATTAACGTTTGATCCACATGGTCCTGACTTCAAATCCAGATGTGTCTAGCATTTAAAATACATGCATGTGTAAATCACCATTATGAATTCTGATATGTATGACTGTCTCATCACCTGCTTATCCACCCAAAGCAGTACAGATGGAATGTCTTCTTTTTAATGATGGAAGTCAAAAGCCTGCAGATAGGAGCACAGTTAACATATTCCCATTACAACACTGGAAAGTGCATACAGTGTCAGGTCATGCATTATTATGCATTCACAGAGGAATTTGAAGTATGTAATTCAAATGAGGTGCAGTAATATCATACTGGAGCACAAAATGATTTGCGAGTGATATTACAGACAACCACAGCTGCATAAGCAACACACATATATGGAAGTCATGCTAGAAGCAAGGATTGCCAGTACACATGTTCCAGATGAACTACCATAACATAACACATGACTACCTATGACTTGGTGGTTGTCCAAAACGTTGACATAATGGTAAAGGTACTCCCTACCTTGTTCTAGGACACAAGAACCATGTTACCTTATACTCTGTTAATGAGACCTTTGGCTACCATATTTACTTTAACGCATTCCTCAATTTCCTGTGGGAAGGGTTCCTTCAATCAGGCTCTGGCTGTACACCAAGGCTGCCACAGATCATACAGTTTTCTCATAAGTGTTGTTGTCCTCCACATTCTGCAGCCTCTCAGACTATGTTTACTGCCTGCAGCAGCAGTAGCTGTAGCCTGTAGCACATACATCTATGTGTAATAAGTATCTGCTACAAACATTCTTTCTGTGCTGACGTAGTATCTTTACCCCACTAATTTCCACCCCAACATATGAGAAAGGGTATGGATTCTACATTGAGACCTTATATTTTGTAGAATTGTTGCATGGATTGCCTAATTATACTGCAAATCAACTGTGTATGCTGCAATTAGCATTCCTGAACCACAGACTGGTTCAGAGGCAATCACCTGCTAATGAGAACTAGCTTAAAAATGGAAACACCTAGCTAGGGGAACCATTGGTGTATGACAGTTACTTTCTGTGGTGAACTTGTTGTCACAACACTTATATATCTGTATCTTTCAGAAGAAGAGTATTGTACTCTATCAGGTATGTAAGCATTTTGTTTCTAACATGATACATATGTTTGAATATATTTAGGAAGAATGGGTATTACATCAATAAACCTTTCTTAGAACTGTACCGATGACATGCCACTGATCTGCAACTGCATAACACCTACATAGGATGTAGACTACAGATAATGCTCTCTGTTAACTAGGGACACAGGTCTCCTGGATACTTCCTTTTTTGGCAGTTGTAATACTACACAGCTATGTTTTGTCATTGTACTATACACATATGTTACTGGGGAGGGGGGCTTTCCTGCTATGGGCTACACTACAAGTGGACTCCTGTGTTGGGTCTCTGATCATATGTGAGTATCTGTCATGGCACAAGCAGGTATAGCTCACTATTGCCACTATCCTAGTTGCTTCCACACCCTTTGTATGATTTGCACACTGTTGCATATGAGATATGTAATCAAGTGGGGAATGCTGATAGCCTTCCTTAATTGCTGTATCTGTACATACTGTACACCCACATATGTGATCCTGAAAAGCGTTCTCATTTTTTTTGTACTTCACGTGATATCATGCACACCAGATGCCATCCACCTTTCACTGAGGCTGAAAATGAACTCATAATTGAGGCATTAAGACAACACTACCAAGTCCTGCTGTCCAGATGGAGGGCAAATAGGCAAAAGTGATAAACCTTGTGGGACGAATTGGTTCATAATCTAAATGCTGTGCATCATCAGAATCACACATTTAAGCAGGTGTGACACCATGCCACAGACATGATCCACTCGGCACACAGACAGGGAGTGGACATGGCCAGGGATCGACAGGTCACTGGTGGTAGGCCTGCAGCGGAACAACCTCTGTCAACCACTGATGAGCTCCTGGTGAAATTTGCAACACAGGACGGCTCCTAGGCATCCATCACACAATCTGTCGTGGATGTGGGTGCCACCATTTCCACACAAGAGGAGCATCCAGGTATGCTTATTTGAATCAGCACTGGAATATTGTAACACTTAGTGTGTCAGGGTGTATAAAGTTTTACGTGAGTGTCAGGTGTTTTATTGTGGGGGGAAGGAGATTAGCTGCAGTTTTAAGCTCATGCAGAGATTGTGAGCCACATACCTGTTAACATAGCAGCTACTGTAAATGTGAGATGTTTGGACATAGTACCAATGTTATACTGTAACATGTGGTGCTGTTTACATTACCTCTCCCTCATATGTTTTTCAGAACCATCCTTCTTGTAAGCACAAAACATTTTTGTCAGAGATGTAGATTTAATTCAAGGTATTAGCTAAACTGTTATCCCAGGCCTGCTGGCTGAATTGATGTACGGTCTGCATGACTGACAAATGTACAGATACATTCTGACTGAACACACTTTAGGGTCATATTTATGCCTTCTTGGTGTGACTGCTGTGATTGATCTAACAGTATTGTGAGGACTATTCAGATGGGCATACCAGTAAACTGTGCAGAGTTCTGCAAAATGTCTACAGTGTACATAATTTATGTTTTGCTCATGAAAGTATAGTTTAAAGATCTGTGATTTTCAAATACTTAAAGCTCTGAGTTAGAAAATAATGTCTTCATGTCTTTCTATATCAGACTGTGGGTTATACAAGACTGTAATAGTGACAGCAGTGTACACAACTTAACATATATCGCAACACAGTACTGCAGAGCATAGCAGTGCAAGTATTAATGTGACGCTTTTCCTTTTATATCACAGGTGATCAGGGAGGTTGGCCTTTGCCCCTTTCACAACCAGATGTCAGTGTCTCTTCAGACTCTGATGATGGTGGCCAAAGTGAGGCACACTTGGGTGTTGCAGGGGCTGAATCCGTAACAGAGGTTTACATCCCTCATCTGCCCTCATTATCACAGTACACAGTCAGTATGCTTATGCATACCCAGCCCCTGAGGCCACTGATTTTGGACACTCAGAGGGTGGAGACACTGAACAAGGAAGCGTGGCTATTGTGGCTGCAGTAAATATCGACACTGGCCATAGCCAGTTGGTGAGGTTCCACACAAGCAGATTGATAGGGGTGCCTGTACGAGGCCTGCTGTCCCTCCACCACCTGTTGCAGGTGTCTCATCATGTGTCACTCGATGTTTGTCTAGGGCCATCATGGAGGTACAGGCATGTTCTGAAAGGAACTCCAGACGAACGCTCAGGATTATGGATGCAGCACAGTCTGATTTCTGTGACTGCCTCCACTGTGTTGCTGATATCCTGGATCGGTTGACTGACACACTGGAAAAACATTGGTCTGAGACAGATCACACACTATCTGTCTTGCAATGCACATTGTCTGTGATGGAAATTTTGACTGGAATTGAGCATCGGACTAGTGGACGTAGATCAGGAACTACATCTGCTGAGAGTCCATGTGGCCGTGTACAATTATGCTCCAGTAGTGGCAGTATATTGAACTCTCCAGAGTGAAGTGTGCAGTCCCCACCAGCATGTGGCAGGCCATGGGCTTGTGGTCCTGAGAGTTCCCATGGAGGGCACGACCCTGGAAGACAGAAATGACCCTCAGGATGTAGCCCTGCATCCAATCTTGGGCATGGAGGTGCCAGTGTAACTCCTGGCAGAGTCAGTTCTCATGTTTGTGGGTTGAGATGATGAACTGTTACCTCTATTATCCATGGCTCAGTGCTATCCAACATACAGACACATAGGGCTAGCACTGAGCTTGGCTGTGTTCCCACAGACAATCACACACAACTGTCAAATTCAGGTCACCTACAGACACACACGCCACATTTACATGGTCCATTTTTTCTGCTTCCCTTTCTGACTCACACACATGCTTGTCACTCTATTGAGTCAGCCTAGTCCTCCTGCACTCCCAAACAACACCCTGTGCAAGTGATGACACCTGTGCCACATCCCTGCCATCTTTCTCATCGATGCAGGGGAATGAAGTTATGTGTCTGATGCATATTTAATTCATCCACTGTTTCCTTTGACATGCTACTTGTACTGGTCAGTTACAGATATTGCATTCTGCCATTTGTAATGAGAAACCATATTACTTTGTATATGTTACACTGGATGCTGTAGTAATGGCTGTATAGTCGCACAATAAAAGGTGTCTCATGGATCTGTTTACGTTTCACTTTTAGGATTGTGTACCAAACACCGATTGGTGCACATCTGCAATAAACCCATCAATGTCAGAGCACAGGATGGAATGACAGCACAGAAGAAAAATGTCATCAGAAAGGTAAAACAGTATAGGTGCATGGCTTCACAGATTCATATATGTATAACAGGCTAACAAAAACAAGGGCTTCTTTCACCTTAGCCATGCATCTCTAAACTCTGACAAGGTCTGAAACCCTTGATAAGTGTAAGCAGGGTTTAGGGAACAGATACATGTACAAGCCGGGGTGTGTGAGATGAACCACCTATGGTTTCCCTGTGTCTATTAGAGGCATTTGTCCTAAAGCAGTTATCATTCTCATGTTCCCCATCCTATCTAGTAACTTGGACATGATTTGCAGTAGGCCAGAACTCTGCTTCACATGGATGGGGAGCCTGTTATATATTGGGTGTAGTCTATGGGCTACATACTGTACCTGTCTCTCCAGCATGTCCTATTTATACCACAGTCAAGGTGTATGTGTGTAGAGCAAGTAATTCTCATGCTACTATTTCTTGGATATGCAGGAGGCACACAATGGGTCTGACACCACCCTGCATGACGGGCATACACCTCCCAACCAATGTATGTCAGAGAGAGAATACACAGATGTGGCCCTGACGCAGTCAGCATAAGACTTGTTATGTACACTGTGCATTGGTTTACTGGGGGACCTCTGCGGATATTTATTACAGTTGTTGGATAAGCCTGGTTAGTTACATAGCAAAGGTGGCATTGCACTCAATGATAGGTGTGATGACTGCCGAACACAGTGGAACAATGACTATGTCAGACTTACATGGCATACCTTTGTTTATAGGTTAAACAACGAAGAATGAATCCCCAAATATTACTTACCCATAACAGTCAGAGGTTAGGTCACTAGCTATGTGTCCATAAGTCCCTGACTACTGCATCAGCTGTTGTAAGTGTGCAGTCAATATGATAGTTACCAGGGGTGGATGACTTCCCAAGGGATGTGCATTCCCTGGCATTTAGTGTTAGTCCATGGCTCTAACAACAACTGAAGGTTTGTGTCAGCCCATCCTAGATAACTGATGAGTCAGTGTGGGATTCAATGGAAGCTCCTAATTTGCGATCATCTGCCTCAATCAGAGGACAATGACAGTGGCCATGACTGCAGAGAAGTAAATGCCTAGAAGGAGCAGTCCCTGGAATAATTTGTGAGGCAGTCCACTGGTGACTACACTCATTGTAGCGATGGACTCACCAGTGATACTGTCCTGGATAATGTCTGTCAGTCACTTGGCTATTCACTGGCTGACATACAAGTTTGTAATTAATGTCTACAGTTTGTCAACAATGCCTGATGGCCTAATAGTGACAAATGCCTTTTCAGGCCATGGTACGTGGAGTGAATCATTTTCCCCTCATCCATTGCTTTGTTTACCACTCAGTGAAGTCCACCAGGTAGTGTAGGCATGATCTGCCCTTGACAAAACCAAACTGCATTTGTTCCAGTGTCTGTAGGTGCACTACATCTTAAATGATAATTTCCATGATAATTCTTTTGATGGCTTTAAAACACTACTTAGAATTCTGGAGACAGTGCTTGCCACTGCATGCTGGTTGTCCTGTGTGCAACTCGGTATTGCAGTTAATCCCATCATGGTTTCCAAGAAAACTGTCACCCAAGGTGTCTGCGTCTGCACAGAGCACAAGCAAACACTGGAAGGGAAACTAATGTGTACACCCTGTAAAGGTAAGGATGGAGTATTTACACAGTTATTCTGCAGTTAAGACACTAATCAAGCAGTGCATACTGAAAACAAACAATTACCTTGTGAATAATGCTAAAAAGAGGGGAGTGCCCTGCTCATGCCTGGCTACTACTACTGCTTGTCTCACCAAAGCCACACTCTGCTGGGATACAAAGCTCCTATTCTTTTATTTTTACCAGAAGCCAAATGTTAGTACTAAGATCACGATGAGAAGCAAGCCAGAGTCTGTTTGTTGATCCACACAGTTGTCCTACATGATGCAAGGCTCTGTAGACATGATATAACTTTTTCTATGTAGATGCCCTGATTAGCAACCAGAGCAATCATTTCACTTTTGCATGTACTATGCCATGTGTTCTAAGCCTCTTAGTATTTGACTAGGGTGCTGACCTCATGGTGATTGGGAGCACAGCTGCTGTGTCACAATACAATGTTCCATGTCAGGGAACATATATGTCCAAAGCTGCACAGTGGCAATGATCCATGTTAGTTGACAATTCTACAGCAAGTCATGCAGCTTACCCTTCAACAGCGTAATGGTGGACATCTGCATGACATGGATGTGAGGCCTACTGCAGAAGAGTGGCCACATTTGGCCAATGTGTTTCTCCCTGCCACATGTTCAAGGTATCTCATATTGTACATTTATGTTACCGGAACACAATTCTGTGTTCCCATATTATTTCACATAACATCCAACTGTTGCCTGGCTGCTTGACAGTCATTGTAGACTTGCAAGGCCAAAGTAATGGCTGCAAATTTTAACAAGTTTTCTGTGCATGCACAGACTTCCACATCTTCACTTCAAAGAGTGTCTACAGACAGTGTGTTTGAGGCTGTCAACCTGAAGGGGGTGACAGTATGACCCTAACTTTGCTGGAGTTGTACACTGTCACATTTGCAGGTATGCTATTGCGACCCTGCCTAATAACAGTATCATGGTTAATGCAAGTGCCACATGCTTGGCAAAGCTTCATACTCTATCTATATTTTATGACACACTGTCAGGTATTATTGTACCTTACGATGACAACATAAAGGTGATAACATGTTAAATGTAAACATCTGTCAGGTCACTGCCTAACCATGGCTGTTGTGATGTATACACAAGCAGGAATCTATTGCTAATGGCATTATCACTGACTGCTGACAAGATGTGAAAAGCATTCCTAACCCACTACTCCTACTCCACACAAACACAATGTGTGAGAGATGTGACTATATTAAAAACCTTGCATCAATGCTCACTCATACACCAGTCAGCATATATAACAATGAGCAGGTTGTCAATATGCACACCTCATCTCCTACCCCACTCAAACCTATATCACACACACCTATATGTGTGTGGGTCCTTACCAGACACATAAGTAAACACCAGACACCTCGGAAACCCAAACGTAAACTCGCTACACATAATACCTCTGCAGAACACAGTACACAAAATAGCTCAGGTATCACTATCTCACAGGTAAAACACCTAAGGCAAAACACAGAATCAAACATATTTCTCCTAGGTGACTACATCATGAGATACATTGACGTACTTCTCACCAGGCTACACAAGGGAATGGTCACAGTTAGCTTTCTGGGAGGTGTCTTGATACACCATATCACACATGCACTCAAGCCAATCAACATCAGGTAATGTTATGACTACACCATAGTTCCTGTTGGTGTGTACGACTTTAAACATACCTCTCTGGAGTGTATGCAGAGACATGACTGAGCTGAGAGACTATGTGTCTCTGGCAGGTATGCCCTTGGTCTTGAGCTGCATTTTACCATCACCTAGGATAGTGGCACAATACAAATGGAAAATGATTGGCTTCAATAATTGCTGTAGTGTGCGATGTCATTGATAGGGGATCCACTATCTGTCAGCCTGGGATGACCTGCTCAACAGACCTCAGTGTTTTGCCAGAGATGGTCTTCATCTGTCACCCCTGGGATTTTGGCTACTGGCAAAGGCTGTTGCCACCCCCATAGTGTGCCTTTTAGGTGATATCTGAAGAGAAAATCTTCCAACGAGAAAATGCCATCTGCAAAAAAAATCAAGGTTATGCTGCTAAATGCTAAGAATGTCCCCACTAAACTTCACTCACTGGAAGCTGTCCCCATCTTGGAAGATGCTGATGTTTGTGCAGTCACAGACATCTGGGTCAAGGCTGTGGAGAGCACCACAGCCATACCAGGCTCCACCTCGTTCCACATGTTCAGACCTCAAAATTAAAGACAGAACTTAAATGGAGGCAGTGTATACATATTCATTAATGATAGATACACATCCAGATTGGTTAGACAGTATGATTCCCTGGAAAAATTGCATGTGCTATTGACTGCTTGTAGGGTGCCTAATCAAGCCATTGCCTGCTACAGGAGCAACTCCATGAATCAAGACACCCACTGTGCTTATATGAACCTACTGAGTCCACCCAGATACATCATAACAAGATGATTTTGTTTGAATTTAACTACCCACCAACTCGGTAGATTACTCGTGCTCAAACACACTTCCCTAGAGGTTAGTCGACTACCTTAACTATAATGCCCTGGAGCAGTGGGTTGACATCCACACAAGGGGAGTCAACATACTGGACTGGCTGCTTACCAATACCAATCATGGCATGATGCATACACCAAAAAAAAAAAGTTGTGTAGGCTTTACTGAATTCCTCCCTTGGAGAATTCACCCAGTGTTCTGCATTAGGTACCATGTACAGGGTCCAAATAAACTAATCTTATGATGCTTAATTCATCTAACTTCTTTGGAACCAAGACATATACACACATACACACACACACACACACACACACACACACACACACACACACACACACACACACACACACACACACACACACACACACACACACACACACACAAACATGCACGCATACACACACACACACATGCCCACGCACACACACACACACACACACACACACACACACACATGCCACACACACGTACACACACACACACACACACACACACACACACACACACACACACGCGTGCATTTGCAATGGAGAGCTATTACTTCATTAAACCACTGTAAGCAAAAGAAACATTTAGCCATCAGCAATACAAGTTTCAAAGAAAACAAACCATTCATTAAGTAATAACACCATCAACCAAACAATGAAACAAATGTAAAATAAACAGAAACAAAAAGCTATGGCAAAATGTGGTACTGCGAATGCACTTATAAATCTTAAGAACTATGTAACAATATGTTTGCTGTCTATCATTTAATAAGCTAGGTTAATTCAAAAATATGTTAAGCAGATAAGGAAGATAATGGCAGTATCACTGAAAATGAATGAAAAGCCAAGTTAGAAATATTGAAAAAGTCTTTCCTTTTCATTGATTAAAAAAAATGTAACACAGCATAAAAGGACATCAAAGCAGAGAATGGAAGCATCTCTGCATTGATGCACAACTTCAGTTTCACCTCAAATAGCATTATGATATAATATAAGTAAATTCAAGTCTGTTGACTTTAAGTCAATTGCTAACCATCTGTTGGGTAGGTTTACAATTGGTTTCCTAGACAGCTGTTAGCAACTGTAGGTGAACAAGGCAGTCTGACACTTAGCAGAGTAGTTAATTAACTTCAACAGCTGAAAACAAATTTAAGGCAAATTATTACTGTAGGAGTTAGAATTTTTTTTTCAGCAATTGACTTGAGCACATTAAGAGCTGGTTGGTGTTTAGTGTATTTTAGATTAGTGTGTTGACTTACTGCTGTTGGTTTCTAGTTCATTTTATACCACCTTGCAGAATATTTCAGTATGGAGGGACTTGGCTAATAGACTTTACAAATTATTTGATTTGATTTATAGTTAATGCTTAAATAATGTGATTACATTTAGAGTTACACCTAGATTTAACAAAATCTATGTATGCATAATGTAGAGCCTACACTGAAATTTACTATATCCATATACAAGTTTCCCACTCAGCAGCATGCGATGCATATTAATCATGGTGCATTGCCGAGAGACGGCCATGAAACACTGTTATTGAATCAGTGTAGAGAGTGTGGTGCATGTCCGCAGATGAGTACCACACTCCCTACAATGTCCAATTGTATTATAGCAATGCACTTTACTTTTTTTGTTTTAAAAAGCGTGTTTGACTGGCGTGTAGCACAGCAGTGCTAAGTGGTGCCATCACACCTGCCAGACATTAAAAATAGTAAATGGATATTAATTATATCTGTAAAGGTCAAGTTTAATCATAGCTGAGCAGGTTTGTGTGGTGCGCAGTGGTGCTCACCACTGCTTACAGGTAGCTCAGAAGTATGTGTAAAGGTACAGCAAAATTCCACATATACACATAGCTAAATGGGTAGAGTTATGGCCTCATGTGCAGTAGGTATAGGGTTTGAATACATGGAAGAGCCAGTTAGCATTTTTGTTCCACACCAAAATTATGCAAACTATTTTTAAATACTGGCCTGCTGCACTCAGCTAAGCTCTGCTAAGACCTGCTATAACCTACAAAATAATGGCTGATAATATTTATGCACTGCTAGGCACCACTTGGCTGGTTTGCATACTGCTACGCACTGCCAAGCATTTGGTGTATTCCAGTTTTCACACTGCGTAATTCAGCTGGGCTGGTTTGCCCACTGCTAAGTGAGGCGACACATTTTTAAATATTGCCCAATGGCATGTAAGAGCAAGAAAACAGGCTATATTAAGCCCAATAAGTGGAATACAGCATAAGCCATTAGAGTTCTGTCTCTGAAGGATATAACAGTAGGCATTGGAGAGGGTTCACTCTTTGGGCAAAGTGTTGGGGCACTCAGGAGTCCAGGGTAATGGTTGGACTCTTTGTCAAAAACCATGAGGGTGGGCTGATGCAAGGACGTTACCAGGGCTCAGAGTGTAAGGCAGAGGCCTGAGAGCAGCTAGCAAGGGACCTCACCAGCGCAACTGGTATCCACCACACAGGTGAACAGTGTTGTCAACACCATGATGACCTGAAAAGATGGAAGGGGGCTCTCCTAGACACCTGGGTCCAAGAATTCCAGGCAGGGAATATACCACATCTATGTAAGTACTATTACCTGTGTTTCACCAATATCTAATCTTGAATGTCTGCTAAGCTGGCATGCATAATGGTATGCTTCTCTCCCAACAGCTGCAGAGGAGAGGGCTCTCAGCATCGAGGTGCATGCCAGGCACTTGGTCAGGTTGCACCATGAGTGTGGTGAATACAGATGTATTTTTCTATCTATAGTCAAACAAACAAGAAAGAGTAAAGCATTAACTGTCATTAGGTATATACAGTAACTATTGTACTGCATGAATGTGGATTTACACCTGTACTGCAAAAAGTGCATACTGCCAACTGTAGTGCCATAAGCAGGGAAGACTAAAGCATTAACCATAACAAAGTACATGCAATAAAATGTGTAGTACAATAACGGTGGAATTTCAGCTGCATTGCAACACATGCATAATGACAACTATTGTGCAATAAAATCTTGAAATTATACCAGTAACTGCTTGATGATATCTCTAATAAAGTCTATCATGGAATGACTGTGAAAGTAGAGCTGTTTTGCAAGAAATCAATTATTACAACTGTTCTGCAATAAAAACGCAAAATAATATCAGTACCTGCATGAAGGTATATCTAATAAAGTCTGTTATACAAGTGTAGGTTCAGAGTTGTTTTGTAAAAAATGACTTATGACAACTGGTCTGCAACTACACATGGACCAATAGCAATAACATAAAGGTAAATCGTGTACATCAGGATTGTCTTGTTTTCACCATTCCATGTCAGCTACAAGTATTCAGGCTGTGAGGTACAGTGCTGCAGTCAGGCATAATAGTGTAGTAGTTGTAGACTGCAAATAATAACTCATAATCAGATATTCCAGACACAACTAAAGAAGAAAAAACAACTAATGAATATGAGAAAAGGATGCCACAAATCGTAAAACCACCAGTTTATTGTAAGGGCTTTCGTACAGCCCAATTTGCTGCACTTCCTCAGACAAAACAATCCCTAAAAATTACTTTTTAAATAGCATATTACATCAATTGCATCACAATATTCAATTAACTATTTAAAAATATTTAAAGAAACCAACCTTTTATAAAAACTTTAAGCCAGTATTAAATTAAAAAATGATAATATGACTTGCTTAACATCTGTAAAAATGTACCAACAAGAACATATATAATTAAACTAGAATATATTAATATTAACATATTAATAAAATGTATATATATATATATATATATATATATATATATATATATATATATATATATAATATTAAATGTATTAAATACTGAAAGTACACATACTAATAGGCAACACTTTTAATATCAAGGATACTTCGTATAAGGTTATAGGTAAACAAAATTGTGAATCCAAAGGGGTAATATACCTTGTTTCATGTCAATTTTGTTCAGGGTTGTATATACAGAAAATGGAGAGAAAGTTGAAACACAGAATTTATGAACACTTATACAACATTGGTAAGAGAAATTTAAATAATGCCTTAGCAAAAACATGTCAATGATAATCCAACACATGTTTTTAAATTTGTTGTTATAGAACAGGTGAAGAAGAATGTTCGGGGTGGACCATGGCATCTAAAATTAGAGGAAAGGGAGTTGTCATGGCAAATTCGCACTAATGCCAACATCTTTGCACGGTTTAATGAATATTGCTCTATTAAATGTTTATTAAAATTACAAGCCCTGGAAAGATGAAATAAATACTTTCAGCAGGGACTCAGTAGCTCAATTTGGTAAATGCTGTGCATGAAGTACATTTTTGCCACACACACCAGCGTTCGAATCCAGTGCTATGTGGATCTAAATATTACAGTATTAGTCACATAATGTTTATAGATATTCTCACAACAGAAATTACAAGTAAATGGGTAAGGTAGCCCATATTATGAGTAAATTATTGTGTGTTTAAATGTCACAGACTATTACAATCATTACCAGGAATGTGAAAATACTGCATAAAGCAAAGGAAATAAGTATAATAATTATAAAATGTGTAAACTTTGGTATGGCTGCATGTCTGGAGTGTCTATTAAAGGCTGCTGCAGTCAATTAATACATTTGACGCAGATGTCCTCTGCAGTCACTGTTACTGGGTTCTATCCCCGTGCCTGGCAAGCAAGGCATGATAGTTGTTTACTTTCCATACTGTACACATACATGTTTCTCAAGTGTCACACTGGCACAGAATGTAATTACTGTTGTGCAATCCCTCTGTCACAGATGTATCATCGACATGATTATGTAAATACTAAATAGTAAAGTAATACTACATCAGCCCACAGTACACCTTGGTAATTATATAGGTACACCTGATGTGCAAGTGCTCTGTGTAGTTGTCTACCTGCAGTTGTTACAGCTTTGCTCATATTGTCCCATGTGGATAGCTTGAGAGGTATGTACATGCTATAGCAGCTATAGGGTACTTTTACACATAAGTAAAGGACAGCTCTGTAGAGTAGATAGCAGTACTGTTGTCAGCTATATAGACTATAATGTTATTAATGGACTGTAATTCTCTCTCTCCCCACCCCTTATCTTCATATATTTATTATTGTTATTCATTGGTTATGGTTTACTATTAATGTATGATGTTCCATAAACTTTACTTTGGGGCATGTGTTTTATTACCATTATGTATTACAAGGGTTGCATATTACCATACCTTGTTGAATTACCTATTCTGTTGGCCTTATGCTGTAACTGTAACTGGCATGCTGTTAATATACTGACAGTTTTGTTATTTATTGTTGTGTTTCACATAATATGCATTAAAATGTAATCTGTTTATTTCCAATGTTCTGGCATGCTGTTATTACTAACAATGATTTTGTTCATAACTAACCCATATGTATTGCTTTACCTCCATAACCAGAGTGCATTGGGGTAGGCTGGTTTCTGCTGATCTGCCTACCCTTCCTCAGCCAGCCATGGCACTGGATCCTAGCACATCTGGGACCCAAGCAGGTGGTGTGCTCCACTGGCCCTGTACCACGTTTGGGTAGAACTGCCTCAGGGGATGGGGCCCATCCCCACCCAGGAATGGTGGCAGAGGGGCTGTAGTCACCCAGGATCAACTACCGTCCATTGTGTGCAGGATTGTTCATAGAATCTATGAACATGACCTGCACCAAATGAGGGAAGACTGGACAACTTGGTGGGGCTGGCTGGCCCTGGCACACTGCCTCCAGCATAGCCACCTTTGGGCCAGTGAAGGAGCAGTGTTTACTGTCCATGGGTGGGGATGTTAGTCACACTGCTGTCAACTGAAGGCACATGCCCTTCAGATTCCACAACACCCTCCCCATCCAAGGTGTTTACCCCCTCATGTGTCACACAATGTCTTGTCTGTCTGCAATTGCATCCTCTCCTACCCAACTTACCTCCCCACATGTACCTATATCCCTTTCCCAACATTCCACTCTCTCCTTATAACAAAAAAAAAAAAATGGGCATCTGTCTCACCAAAAAATATTGCCCCATACATAGCTCTCCATTTCGCACACTTGTCCACTGGACACAACTAATTTGTTCCAATTGGCTTGACAACACATTTGTGTTGCCCTGACCCCTCTCTCTGGAGTTTGAGAGTCCAAATTCATCCACAAAATCTGTCAAAATGCATAGCTGTTGCTGTACAAGAAATGGAAAGCTATGGTTCCTTCCTACACCAGTCCTGCACATCCCTACCTGCCTTTCAGTATGATTGGAAGTATGTATGGGAAGATATACTGCAGCATATTTGCACTGCTGTTTATCATTGTGGCACACTGGTGTTGCTGGACTGTCCCCAAACAGTTGTTGTAATAGCACACTATTATTTGTCTGACAGTGGCCATATGACATATTAGTGGGTATTTGTCTGTAGGGGACACACCACAGTACACTGCTGTGATGGGTGTAGAGACATAGAGCATAATCTGTCATAAAACACAGGGACATTACCTAGTATTGACACTATCTTGGTGATAGCCACACATGTAGTGTGTTGCCAAACTGTGGGGTATGACATGTGAAGAAGCAGTGAATAGTGCTGCCCATTATGGGTGTGTAGGGTCTGTAGATAGCAGACATCCACGTATCTGGTCCTGTAATGTATTCCCCTCTTGTTGTCTTTCAGGAATGATGTACTGACTGAGACATCCTCTATTTACATCTGCAGAGAATGACACTATACTGTATGCCCTCAGACTCAACCATCACATCCTGCTTTCAAGGGATCACCACAATCATGAACAGTGGGCAGCATTGTGGACTGACCTTGTCAGGGATCTTAATCAAATTAGCCAACAGGACAGGACTTATGAGCAGGTCCTACACCGGGCCACAGATATGGTCAAAGGGCAACTGCTGTAGCCAAGGATGGTGCTGCTATCGTTGGACAGCCTACAACAGAACACTACTCTCAGCCACAGCAGAATTCCTGGTGAACCTAGGATCAACCAACAGCTCCCATCCATCCATCCAGCCATACATCCTGGAGGTGGGTGCCACAGTGTCCACATCAGAGGAGTGTCCAGGTAAACTTGCTGTGTTCACCAGTACAATACATCAGCAGTCATTGTGGCAGGCTCTATAGACTAGTACATATGTGTCAGGTCTATCTGCATTTGGGGGTGGGGGTGGCGTTTAACTACAGTTGTGCACAAATACTCAGAATGTCAGCAATATAGCCAGCATCACATTAATTACTGTACACGTGGATATACGCACATATTATCTTGTAATACTGCAACATTTGGTATCGCTGACAATACTTCTCCCTCACCTTTTCATAGGTCCGTCACGTGTGGCCAGAGTCCATGGTCCTGTACCTGGTTAGTGTGATACTGCTGTTTTAAAGATCATACATACTCTATGAAAGTTAAGGGCTGCCATTTTGCCTTATGCACAACTGTTGTGCTTAGCCAGAGTAGAATAGTTGTATGTTATTTTTGGAGCACTTAACTACAGTGCATAACCTAGGAAATGACAGATGTGTATTTGTACAAAAATTTAAATGTTTGCACTTACAGTTGCAACTATGGAGCCTGCTATACATGAGACAATTACCCCAAGATGCCCAATAAAATACAATAGGGAGAAGGTACATACCCGAGCCACTGCTACTACAACTGGCATATCATTATCAAGATAGGTGTACTGGATTTTATGTGTAGTTCTATTACATACACTGTCATACTACATACCTCACAGGTATATTGTACTGGCAACATTACCCAAATGTAGGTGATGTTCATGTTATACAGGGCCTGGGTTGTCTGTGTATGTTGTTGTGAGTATGTGTGTTGTTCATGGGATCATAGATGAGAAGATGTGGGACATGTTTTCTGCAGTTGTGGATTCTCATCTGCATGGGTCTGTGTGGATAACCATACGTAATGGTGCATGTGGTAATGTACTGCTTTTGCCTTGTATCTTACAGGTGAACAGGGGGGGGTTGGAGTCTGTCCCCCTCACAACCTGATGTCAGTGTCTTATTGGACTCTGATGATGAAGGTGGCCATAGTGGGCACAGGTGGGGTTGTCAGTGGCTGAATCTGTCCCAGAGGTTGACAATCCTGTTCTGCCCCCATTATCCCCGCACACAGTCAGTATGCCCACACAGACTGAGTCAACAGAGGCCACAGATATTGAACAGTCAAAAAGTGGTGACAAAGTACAGGACAGTTTGAGAAGTATGGCATCAGTGAGTGTAGACACTGGTCATAGCCAGACAGCCAGCGAGGTCCAACACAGGCAGATTGACAGGGGTGCTCAAAGGAGGACTGCTGCCCATCCACCTCAGAGCATATTTGAGCATTGCCATTTAGATTCTTGACATAACTATAGAATGCCTTGTGGTTGTCTTTGGAATTTTTGGCAATTTTATTTCTGTAACTAGCGTTGGAGGATTTTATGAGAGATCTCAGATTTTTACTGAGGCTGGTAAGGGAGTTTTTTGCATCCTGGGATTTTCCTCTTTTCTGCAAGTTTGCAACAGTTACTTTCTTCTGTTGTATAGTTTGTTTATGGCAGGGGACCACCAGATTGGCTTCCTTTTTTTTTGGAGGAGAGCTTCTTGGTACTATTTGGGATGGCACGATTCATGCACAAGTGGATGTGCTTGTACAGTGCCTTAGTGTAGGATTCAACAGTCAAACTTTCAACTCCCATCTGCATGGGTATCATGAAGTTTGTCACTTCTGAGTTGAGTAGTTGGTTTTGGAGAAGTTTTTTACAGAGGTTTCCTTACTGGGGGGTGGGGGTGGGATGCGTTTGTCAAGGATGATTTGCTTATGGTCAGACCTGACCATTGAGGGGGTGACCACTGGTGTGGAGCATCTATCTCCCATGTTGGTAATGACCAAGTCTAGGATACTGGAGCCCCTGTTGGGACAATGGATTAGTTGATCCAAGGTGTTGAAATTTATGAATTCCAAGAACCGTTGGGAAAAGGTGTTGGTACCCGAGTAGTTTTCCCAGTTAATGGCAGGGTAGTTGAAATCACCCAGTATTAGGGTGTTTGGTTGTATCATAATATTGGCCAGTATGTTTAGAAAGGTGTAGTCAGAATCGTGGGGCATGGTGGGGGATCTGTAGCATGCTACAATTTGGATTGCAGTCTTACCCAGTGTTAGTTGCACCTGGAGAATTTCAGATGCATTGTGTTGGGCAACTAGCCTGGAGGTGTGAATATCCCTGGTGAATATGGACACTCCTTCACCTTTAGTGTTTCGGTCTTGGTTTGGTGGCCGAAAAGTGTGGTAAGAGTTGTAGCCTGATATTGCAGGGGTGCTCTCTGGAGCCTTGAATCAGGTCTCAGTTACTGCACAGATATAGATGTTTTCCATTTTTTAGGAGTGCCTCAAGAGAGTGCATTTTGAGGTTTAGACTTCTAGCATTGAGTAGCACTACCTTCAGATTTTGCATGTTCATATCTGTTATGGTGGTGGTTTTGTTCTTTGAACCTTGCCTAAAAAAGGCACCATAGGGGTGGCGAGAGCTTTAGCCAGTACCCTGAATCCCAGGGGTGACAGGTGCAGACCATCTCTGGCAAAGCATCGTGGTTTGTCGATCATGTCATCCCAGGCAGTCAGATACTGGATCCCCTTTGAATGACACCAGAAGCTTAGCCAATTGTTGAAGTGAATCATTTTGTCCTTATACTGTGGTATCACTCTGGGTGAAGACAGGATGCTACTCAGGGCTAGAGTTATATCTCCCTGGGCCACATGATCTGAGTGCTCTTCCAAGTCTCTTTTCATGTAGTCCAGGGAGGTATGTATCAAGTCATTCACTCCAACATGGACAATGACAGAGTTGTATTTGTACTTGTTGTGGAGTGACTTGAGTGCGTGCATTATGTAGTGGATCCTGGCACCCGACAGGCAGCTGACTGTAATTTCCTCCTTGTTCAGCCTGGTGAGTGAAATATCAGTGTGCCTGACTATAGAGTCAACTATGACTAAAGTGTTTGGTACATTCTCTTGCCTTAGGGGCTGTTGTTGGGTGGCACACTGATGTTGTTTGTTGTGTGTCATTTTAGTTGTGACTGGTGTTTGCATTTCTGCTTCGGAGGTCCTTGTTGCTTGGGCAGTTTAATGTTAAGGGCCTCTGCATATGTGGGTTTAGTGTTGCTATCTGTGGGTTTTGATAGTGTGGGTTTTGAAGGGCTATGTGTTGCTTGAGGTGTAGTGCAGGTGTTAACCTTCTCCTCTTGACTGTCTATCACAATCTTGGCTGGAGAGACCTTTGCTTCCAGTTTGGCTATGTAAGTGCATCTCTCGTAGGTTGTAGTGTTGGGTGGCAGAAGGAGAGGGTTGTCTGTGTACATGAGGCAGTTGCTGCATTGTCCCAGTATGCCCAGATTCACCAGGAGGACAGGAGAAATCACGGGAAGCTGACCCTTGGACATGCCTGTTTAGGTGTTTTTTTTAAGTACAAGAGCTTTTTTCCCTTACCTTTGCAAGGTACTTTGCAATTATAGGCTGTTTAGTGCCTACGATTAATTTCTCCTTATTAATAAGGAGAGTTGAGTACTTGTATTAGTTTAAGGCTTCCTAGTGCTTTCCAGTAGGATCTAGAGCAAGTGCTAGTTACAGGGGTTCAGATTTTAGTGCTAGTACTGAGAAACCAGCTAGTTCTAAGGGAGAATTTGAAGAGCAGACTTTCTGGCACCTGGAATAGTTTAACCATAACCCAGCGGTGCTGCACGATGCGAAAAATGTGCAAACAAATGTGCAAACACATGCATTTTTAAGACAGAAAGTTGAAAGGGATAAAAATCAACCCAAAATGGCTAAAATTACAGTTTCAGAGCTGGAAACCACTCTTCTCATGTCAGACAGGCAGTACAACGCTCACCACTCCCACTGGTAAGCAGTAAGACTTCCCTCTACCACATCAAGGTCTGGATAGCTCTGAACACAGAAAATAAAGTCCTCAAACCAGCAAAGCCTGGGATCTGGACTATACTAGCTAGGAAAGCTGGGAATGAGCAAACAAGATAGTTTTTTTTTTTTTTTGGTTAAAACAGGCTAATCAATGCAATAATACACTAAACAAACACAGAAAAGACTAACACACTTGAGTGTGTAGCCCTAAACAGTAAATACAATTAAAACTTTACAAAATTAGCAATTTAAAACTTTTTAAATAGCACCATCACACATAGCATGTTTGTGCCCTGCAGTGTGCCATGCAAACATGCCCAGGGTATTAAAAAAATGAAATTAGTTGACATTATTTTCCATACAGTTTTGGACACATGATGGATACTTTTGCACATATCTGTGACCTCTATACTATTTCTGCCAGTGTAGCTACACTTTTACAGCCCTGATGTCAGTTTTACATCCTGTACATGGAATTTTTCTGTGGAGATTACAGACACCAACACAGGGTATGATCAACTGCCTATCTGCTTGCTGGATCACTCTACCTGCCTCATTTGCATGAATTTCACCTACTTATTAGGTGATTTGCATGCCAAGGACACTTTTCTTTTCTCACGTTCATGCACGCCCCTCTGCTCCGTTACTGAATCGCACATCTGCTTACTTCCGTGCAAGCACTGTGGCACTATGCCTACATGGAAAATAAGTCTGTGTAGTCTTTAATAAATTTCCCCTTAGTGTTAATACTAGAGAGAGGCATTTTATTCAGCCGTCATAGGTCTCTTCCATTTTTTGTCTGTGGAACTGTAAGTAAACATTCTTTCTTGGCTTGTTTCCATGGTATGTTATTAAAATTAAGCCTGCATTGGATGTCTACTCCTGAAAGACTGCACCTTTGTCAGTCTCTCCAGGATGTAACCCAAGTGATTAAAGATGTGGAGTGGACACTTCCTGAATGTAGACACTGATGATCAGCAGAGGAGATGCCAGCAAGTAGGGTTGGAATGGTGGCAGAGAGTTGGCAAGAGATGGGTGAGAGGCAGCTTTCACTGAAGTGTTAGCTATACTACCAGCCAAGAAAAGAGAAAGTTAGTTAGTACAATGAATAGTTGTGTAGGTGGACAAGAAGAAATGTTTGTGACTGTTAGGAGGAGGTGAGACTTGGTAGAAGACTTATCTGTATGCAACTACAGGCTCCTATGCAGCTACAGGTTCCAATTCGGCACAGAAGGGGCAGTGGTGATTAGTGGTGGGTTGGCAAGGTACATCTCAATTATGTGCCTTTACATTAAGATGGAAGTCAGGAGGCAGAGTGATGGAAGTAAAAGCTGTGGCTATGTGGTTAGGCAGAAGACAGAAGATAAAATGAGATGTAGAATATCACAGAGGCGCAAACGAGGATGACTCCAGCTGTGGTTGGTTAGTATTACTCTTCAGTTTAAGAAGACTGAGTAAGAGTTGACATTACATCAAGCATAAATAGATAATAGAGAAAATGTACAAATTGTTAATGAAAGCACAATATTTGTAGCCTATTCCTAAATGAATACAACAAAGTCCTAATTCCAAGGCAGTGGGTTTCACATCAGAAAGAGTTGCCTTTTTTCATCTTATTTCAAAATGTCTTAGTCATCATAATGGATCCAAAACTATAATAACAAGTTACAAATACTAAAAGTATTTTTTAGAATTTAAATAAGCTTATTTTATTTCATATATGCTGTCAAGAAGACCTGATCACCACATTCTGTATATCAGAAGTAATGCTCGGGATTATATATCACACCCCATGTATCACATTCCATTATGTAATATGTTTCACTCTCTTAATTTTCCATTTGTTATTAGTATGGGCCCAAAATCTTTAATAAAACAATATTCAGAAAGTAGATGAGCAATAGTTTATTCTTAATACAAATATTCATGCTTACTTTAGTACCCGTCCTAATATTTGCATTTGAGAATAGCATTCTTTTATGAGCAAACATCTGGTTCACTTCCCTCATACATTTTTCTTCATTTCTCTTGCACTGGTACTGAAGTAAAAATGTTAACATCACTCTTTCATAAGGCTTTTCCTGCCATCTTCTGACATCTCCAGTTCACACCTCCCATACCTTAATATTCACTGACATTTCCTTCATTTATCCTTCACTATCACTGCATGCAGTCTTTTAAATAGATGCCTCACAACTGTTTGAAACATCTATTTGAATGGTAACTGATTAAACACAATTCAAACAGCAGCCAACTGAAAATCAACATAAAAAACAAAAATTATCTTTGCAGGGAAATGGGGGAAAGCCCTCTGACAACTATATATTCTAACTCCCAGATCATACTACAGTGGGGATAGGGGAAAGAACACAATCCACACTTTACTGTGATCCTGCACAAAGTAACTGCTGGTATGTTCGATAAGTTGATTTTTGATCAGTCATTCTGGCAGTCTTTGGTTTCAACAAGATGTCATTTGACAACTTTTATTTATTTATTCATCCTTTGTTGACTAGGTTAGTCCCACTAGGCTTTCAGCCTACTTTCACAGGAGACCTGAGGTGGGATTCATACTGCTAGGGGAAATTTGGTTAAGGCAGCAGAGAAATTCCCCTGCTCATGCTTGTTCATGAGTGGGACACTGTTTCAAGTAGCAACTTCCAGCTTCCATGAGAAGTAGGTATAGAATGGACTATGCTCAGAAAGTACATGTGGTCAAAGATTCGTTATCTTTGCATCAATTGGAGGTAGAAGATTCATGTGAGCTGTTGTCTGAAGCAAATGAAGTTGATCGGGAAGTAGTCCAGCTGAACAATTCATGTGGATTGCAAGGAAAGGAGGTGGTGAAGGCAGTGAAGCCCTCAGATATGTCACATATTAATGTAGGAGATGGAAGGGTAGTATTGAAGGTAAACAAACCTTCACAGGATTCGGAGATGCTATTTTAACATAACCTGTTTAACGAGGAAGGTGAATCACAGAATGGATGCATTACTACAACTCTCCAGTCGGCAGGGTAGTGAGATGTTATTTTACAGGATTTGATGTTGCAGAGTGAACCAGGAAGAGGAAAAGCTGTGTCACAGGCTGGTATTATGGACAGAGTACAAGAAGAAGAAGAAAGCCAAGAAATAGTCAAGCAAAAGTCATATGTGGAGAAGGTAAAAGAAGGAGGAAGACAAAAAGAAAAGAATGGAGAGGTGTGACATTTGGGAAAATATTGTAGCTCCTTTAGGTATATTGCCACTAGAGGTAAGAGTTTTTATACACATTAGTAAAGACTCATTTTGTGACATTATATTTGAATCTTGACAAAGTATGGAAACATTTTTAGGTAAATATGATTAAAGAAAAGACTGTAGTCCATGGAATTCATATGTATTAAAAGTTTTTACTAGGGAAGCAAAAAAGAAAGCATTTATACAGTTTCGGACCGAAATTCAAAAGAGTCATTCATGGACTGTTTAAAGACAGTATGTAAAGATATAATAGACATTATTAAAATGTATGATACCAGAGGCTTATAGATTGAGGGTTGGGAATATATAAAAAGACAAAATAGTGCATATAACCATCTTGATAAATGTAGAATGTGAAATAGTAGGGACAACAACAAAAAAAAATGTTTCTTTTGTCAAAATGTGATCATTTAATTAGCAATTGTGATAAAAGAAAATGTATGTCTGGTATAGTGGGACATCATGCAAAACTGTGATTTGAAATGTTTTAAATATGATAAAACAGGCCATTTGTGGATGGATTGTAAAACAAACTAACAGAACATAAAAGGGGGGAGACAGGGAACAAAAAGTTAATCAAGTTGTTGAACAAGTAGTTTCCAAGATATAGAACAAGAAGAAAATATAGAACAAGAGGATAAAATAGAAGAAGAAGCAAATCATTTAACATGGGGAAATAAGATAAAAGAAAATGATAATGTAGCAGAAAATATAAAATAAAAAACAAGAAAAAGTAAATGAAGAAGAAGAAATGAAGTGGAGAGTAGTAAAAGGAAAGAAACAATCTAGGTATAGGTACAAAAAGGTACAAAAGAGAATAAGAGTGGGTAAGGATGGGTAACTACATATAGGAAAAGATTATAGTAAAATAAGTAAGTTAAACTGAGAGTATCAGCAATAAATGTCAATAGTATAAAGAATATAAAACAGAAAATAGGGATATTAGAATGGTGTGCAAAAACAGATATGGGTGTGATTATTTTGCAAGATATTAGAATTACTTCAATGAAGAAAGACTACAAACAAAGAAATTATGGAGATATCAGATTGTGTGGAACATAGGGATAGAAACATGTTTAGGTATATCGGTGTTGTGCAGACCATCAATAAAAGTCTTGGATTTTACTTTAGTTGTAATGGGGAAAATAATCTGGAGCATTTCTCCCCGGGCCTCCGCTGAAAACAGGCTCTGTGGAACCTAGTCAGACTTTCCCGGTCAACAAATGTTAAATAAATAAAAAAAAATAAAAATAAGAATTACATATATGAGATGGAAGTGTTAAGTATTTAGACGTATTGTGATTATGCATATGTTACAAAAAGAAGAACAGAAAATATGTTCAAGAAGTTGTTAAAATATATGAGTAAACATGGAGATTATATTGGTAGGTGATTCGAACTGTGATATAAGGAAGAAAAAGAAGAGTGAGGAAATAAAAATAATGTCAGAAGTAGTAAAAAAGTGGTAGGCATATGGAATACTAAACAATGGATCTCTAAAAGAAGTACTTTCAGGACAAAACTGATTATTTTATTTATTTTGAATAGTTTAAACATAATACAAGAAAAAACAAAATGTGCAGATGTTTCTGATATTTATCAGTTTGGGTAGAAATTCCAGAATAAAAAGGATACATAAAGTAGGTAAAGGTATAAAATGAATAAATGAAAAGCAATTGGATGAAGAAGGAGTACAGAGGTTTAGGCAATTATGGAAAGATCATATAGGAATGAGATTTTTATAAGAAATGGACAATATGGTGTTTATGTTTTAAAGACAATTATACAAAATATTATTTTGAATGGCAAAGTTTATAAAGAAAATTGAGAAAAAATAAATATAAGGAAGTATATAAGTGTATTTTAACAGCACTAGTAAGAAATATGAAAGAGTTTTTTTTTTTGAGAAAGAAGGGAATATATGAAATGAAGCAATAACAAGATAAAAAATATTTTTTTACACAAATATATTATTTACAAGGGGAAAAGAAGTAGTGCCATATTTGAGTAGTATAGTTAGGGGGAATAAAATGGTAATAAGAGAATTAAGAAATAGAGAAGGTAACATGGTGAGAATCAACAAGATAAAAAGAATATAGTGAAACATCATATAGAAAAAACATTCACTTGAACTAATAAAAACAATCTGACATGGAATTTAAAAAGACTGACAGATTAAGATAATGAGGAATTACAAAAAGATAAAACAATAGAAGAATTAAATAATGTTTAAGACTGGTAAATTTAGAATCAGCAAAAAGGTTTAGATGGTATAGAAAGAATATCATATGTATAAAGACTTGGTAGACTGGCAGAAGAAAGCTTTTGCATATGTGCTAAATGAATGGTTAAAATAAGGATTTAGACAAGAAGAAATATGCATGGGCGGCATGAAATTCATATGGAAAAAGGGGAGAAAGATGATATTAGAAATTGCAGACAAATAGTACTTAATAATACAGATTATAAAATATTTATGAAAATAATAGAATTAAAACTGGAAACGAAATTACATAAAATATTAGAGAAGACAATATCTGGAAGAAAAGGAAAAGGAACACATGAAATACTTTTAATAGCAAGGGAAATTGTGTATGATATGATATACAGGAATGTGAATGCAAAAACTATGGTAGGTGATTTAAATAAAGCATTAGATAAGATTGAATATGAAGCATTGTGGGATATAATGAATGAATATCAAGTAAGTGGAAAATATGACAAATATTTTTGAGACAGCATACAATAATAATAAAATAAAAATATGAATAAAGGGTTGGTTAAGTCTGGGTATTCATACACGTAGTGGAATAAGCAAGGATCTCCTGTGAGTAGCATTTTGTTTGCATTAGTTATAAATGCAGTGGTTAGGAAAATAAATATGTAGCAAAAAGTGGCAGAATATTGAAATTTGGTAGGTGCTGGGATATCAATTATGTTTACAAAAAATGCAGATGATATAGTATTAGTATCAAAGGGTAAAGAATGGATAGAGGAAGTTATTAAGGTACCTAACAAGCATTTCAATGACATAGGAATGAGTATAAATAGCGATAAGATAGAGGTTTACATGAAGAAGGCAAGACAGAAAATATTCAGTTTAATAAGAATGAAATAACATTGCTGGGTATAACTTTTGGAAATTATAATATTAATATAAAACAATGGAATAATAAAATACAACAGGTGAAGAATACATTTTTGTTTTGGAAAACTTGTAAGTTTTAGAAAAAAGCTTTATCTAACAAATTCAATGTTAGTTGGAAAAATGGCATATTTGGCAAATACGTATATGATTCCAGTGGAATATGAGAAATACATTTTGTCAGTTGTGTTCACATTTACATGGGGCTCTAGGTTCAACCCACTGAAACAAGGTACATTTTATGTTAAAGAAGAAGAAGGAGGAGGATTAGGTTTGATGAATCCAGTGGTATATGCAACATCATAATTATATAAAGTATTAAAAGGGATGAAAAAGATGTGAACAAATCATTAATAAGTATACAAAAGGTATATAGTGTATGATGAAAACCTTCAAAGTAGAAACAAAAGCAATGACTGAGAACTGAAACAATGAAAAATAATATTGTGAAAAATAAGATTAAATGAGGTAGAGGACAACAGGAAAGTATGGTATATGAACATAATATCTGCATATTATAATATGCATTTATCCATGGGAAAATACTGAGGAAAGTAAGATAAAGGCATTACAATTTAGAATGAAATGAAAAGCATTTAGAATGTAATTACTTTATATGCAGATTATCACTAAAAATTGCCAGTGAAAACAAATATGTCATATACATATAAAAATATAGAAGAGATAATTTGTAATCATTGTGGTGAAGTAGAGTCAACAGAACATGTTTTTTTGAATTTCAAAAGGGTAAAGAAATTATGGGATAAATTATCAGAAGAAAACTATTTACAAAGTATTAAGAAAATAGTGATATACATGGACATGTTAGAATATGGTTATTAAGGAAACAGGAAAAAGCAATTTTCAAACTGATAGTAAACTGTTTTATATACTTTGGACTGTATGGAGTGAAACAATTAATTATATAAATATAATGGAAATTGGATATTACCTGAGATTTTGAACAAAGTAAGAGTTTGATTAAGGGAAAAAGAGTGGGGGGTATTCAAGTGAAAGTGTTTTGAAAAATGATTGAAAAAGTGATGCTGCTTGGAAATTGTAAAGTGTTTTGTAACTAATGTATAACATGTGAATAATGTATATAATATAAATAGTATAAGTATATTAAGTATTCCATTGACCTCCACTCTTTTGATTTTGAAGAACATCAACATATACAGTCTTTCTTGCCAAAATTTCTTCCTCTGATATAAAGCTAACAAGATGTATTATTCTTGAGGTTTTTTTTCTGTTTATGCGTGCTGTGTTGCATGTGTCAAAAACAATAGCCATGTTTATATTACCAATTATTTTTGTGACTCTAACATGGTTTGCAGTTATGTGTATTTTACTATTTGTTTAATCTTGTTTATATTTCACACTGAGATATTAGAACAAATGTCTATGTCACAAGGTGAGAACCAGGCTGTGCTTGTATTAAATAATGGAGATTTCATAGTAAAAATGGGCTTGCATAACTCTTCTATATGCATGATTCAACTACAGTGAATGACTTAACTCTGCTGCATATATGACTGAATAATAAATAAGTTGGGAAAGATGTGGTAGGAGAGAATGTCCATCTGTCCCCTATCCTTTACTACTGTAGAAGTTAAGTGTGTTGTTCCTGGAAGGTAGGGGTCCAGAATACCAGAAAGTTAAATGCGAAATAAAAACAGCTTAACATATACTTACTGGATGTCTACAGAAGCTGGATTACCATAAAGTGCTGTAGACACTACAAACCTTTGAAGGTGTGCATGGCATCTTGATAATGGTCAGTGAACTTGTCTTAAGAGACTGCACCATAGTACCTTTCAAGTAAGAGAATGGAAGAACAGGATGAATTGGGGCTTACAGACCAGTAGTATCCTGGCATACTAGACATCATGAATTTTACCCAGTGAGGCTTAAACGATGGAGTGGGTAGCTATGAACTTCACCACCTTCTCTTTTCCCCAGGTTGAACTTGAATTTTCTTGTCTCTCGGTTGGAGTCGATTGACATGAGAATTCATTTAGAAAGACCCTAGGCTAGGCTTTATTTAGCCAAACCTCAGAGGCTTAGAACTCTGTTTAGTGGACTGAATCTCCTCTTGCAGAAGAAGTTCATCTATGCCACTATACATGACATAGAATATGAAAAATGTGAGAGATATTTATAATCTAAGATTTTCCTGCATGTAATATTTTCTTGACTCATTCTATAACTTATGTTGCATAGACGGTTGCCAAGTCATTTTTTTGATAACCCTCCCTTTCATGTTCTATTTCTTCAGACCTACAATTTATCATCTTTAAGGTATAGCTTGCACTTTTTATACATTATAAAAAACAAACCCTTTTTGACTCATTAGACATTATTGCATTACCTGCTTTATATTTTAATATGGTATATAGTTTTGTTTCTTCTGGGTGAATTTTGATAAATGTAATATTTTTCTAACAAATTATGGTGCACAATATTTAGGGGTTGTTTGATAAAAGATGTAAGATTGTATGGGCCTTTTGAATAAAAGAGCCTTTCAACAGGACAAATTAATATTTAGAAGGTCTGCAAGCAAGGCTTTTGACAGAAAAGAACAACTACATACTGAATGAACCAGACAAATTCATCAAAACCTGTCTTTGCAGAAGGAGACATAGGGGGACAATGCTCATTTTGTCTCTTTGTGGTACTGAAAAGTAGTGAGAAGTGAGTCTATATGATAGAGCATCAGAGTGATGAGAATGTACGAAATCATGCTACTATCAGTGGGTTTAAAAGTGCAAAGAGGAATAGAGAGGGAGAGAGAATCAGTGTTACTCAAATCAACAGAAGACAGGAGACAACTTGCTCTGAACTGGAACCATGGATACTTTAGTAGAAGTCTTATCTTTTTAGTATGTAAGACAATGGACTATAAAGTAGTTAGATGACAAAAGTACAGCTTCATCTGCACTCTGTTTGCTCTTTCTGTCTATACAGTGTGAAGTACTATGCTTGGCATTTAACCAAGCAAAAAAGAATTTGGAGCAACTGAAAAAGGAAGGTTCTCCCCAACACCAGATGCTAAACCATAAACTACTATGTGTACATGTAGTGAAATTATAAATGTGCTGCATTTCAGTCTACATCATAACACAGTGCAGGTAATAGCAGCAAGTAGGACGCAGCCCTGTAAAATAATAATTGTTGGCAAACTGGCAGTTATTGCAGATGACATCTTAAATATCTTTACAGGACTAAATACTTGCATGCTGTTCAAAACTCATGATTCACTAGAAATTCTGTGATATGTTGTTATGAGTGCAGTGTAAAGGGTCTGTCAATGCAGAGGAAAAATAAAGAGAGGGATAAAAATTTACTCTCAAGTAAAGAAATGAAAAGTAGAAAACTTTAAAATGGAGCTAACCAGTAGTGTTATTAACTTTTATGTTACTTTGATGAAACACTGTTAACTACCAGATTCACATGGGATAGACAGCTTTTTCTTTATGATGAAGGGCCCACTGCTCACAAAATGTATCTTAATATGACTTGCCCACATTGCTGCCACGCAGGAAAAATAAAGATGAAAGCACAGCAGTAGAATGGAATCCTCAATACAGGAGTGCACGAGTGTGTGCACATATGTGTGTGTGCATGCGCATGTGTGTGAGTGTCATACCTCCCAACCGTACCGAATTACTCGGTAAAAACTGAGTTTTGGGGTTAAATAATGGGGTGCCACGATTCCTGAGTGGCACCCCTTCATTTCCGATTTATTTTTCAAGATTTATTAAAAATCTGACGTACGCGATGACATCAGCAACGTCAGCTCTGCCAACCAGTCGGAATTCAGCTCAAGCCAACACAGGGCACGTATTTCCGGCAAACGCAAGCGGGAACTGTTTGGATTTATTTTTTCTGCTGCTGCTGACATCTCTTTAGCATGGAGAGCTGCTCTGCTTGGATTTAAAGTAAACACGAGCGGGAACTGTTTGGATGGCTTATGTTTAGCGTGCCATGGAGAACTACTACTTGGATGTATTTATTCTGCTGCTTAGCGTGGACGTGGAGATTTATTCTGTCATGATCATGAGCAGATTATGCTGGCTGGAACTTGAGGTAAGGTGTGTGTGTGTGTGTGTGTGTGTGTGTGTGTGTGTGTGTGTGTGTGTGTGTGTGTGTGTGTGTGTGTGTGCAGAGTCTAGGGCAAAAAAAGACTGTAAGGGTTATTTATTGCCTTATGAGTGTGTGAGAGCTCAGAGAAACTTTTAAGATGAAAAGAGAAATGGCACGGCAGTCTGCAGACATGTATGTAATGTATTGCTCTTCTGTTAAGCTTCTAATTCTGCAGTTTCAGAAAGTGTATTGGGTATTTGTGTTTTTTCTGTTTAAGGCAAGCTGAAATGAGAACCGGGCCAACGTGGCAGTTATGTGTGAGAATGGCAGAGTGCAGAAGTGTTTATTTTATTTTGGGTCAGTACAATGTATTATGAGAAAAAGACCTTCGGTTGCTTAACTTGCTTTATTGTTTTGTACTTAGTCATGCAATTATAGAACGACTGCAAATGGGGCTAGTTGAAAGCCGGGTCACTGTTCTATTAAGCTTCAGTTCTAATTGAGAAACTGCAGTCTGCAGACGTGTATTGCTTTTTCTGTTAAGCTTCTGATTTTTTGTGTGGTATTGCTTAATGCAGGAGTCAATTGCTTTGTGTGTGGTATTGCTTACTACAAAAGTCAATTGCTTTGTGGTATTATTGCTTACTGCAATTAAGATAGCTCCTACTTGTGGTCTGTTCCTTTTAAAATTTGTGGTTTCTGGCAAATCAGTGAGAAATGAATTCACTAAATAATGATGGCCATTTAAGTTTCAGTCATCCTATCTTTCAGGAAGTGCATGGTAACACAAAACATTTTATTCTAGCAACTTTTCTAGGATTATACAAGCAATGTTTAAAGTGTCCCTG